>NW_008684667.1:4832-29909 GCF_000695815.1 Acanthisitta chloris | reverse complement strand
CAAGCAGGAATTCCAGCCCTGAAATCAAGTGTTTAAGAGGAAAGGGCTGAAGACTGTGCACAGCCTAAACCTGAGAGTGACTGGAAACTGAAAGAACAAACCAGTGACAAGAAAGAGTTTCAGCCCTGAAATCAAGAGTTTAAAAGGAAAGGGCTGAAGATCACTTTTACAAACCCCAAAACACCATGTCTCAGCTAGAGAAGAGTCCAAGCCTCAGTCAGAGGTTCTCAGCTGGGCAAGGTGTGACCTGCTGGTTCACAGTCAGAAAGGGGACACCAGTACCAGCCACAGTCCAGCTTTATTCCAGCTTTCATCCCCCTTCATCCTCTCTGTTTTCTCCCACAAGGGGCGAGATCTTTCAGTAAAAGAGCTTTATGTACCAGACAACCTATCCAGGATCACTGATGTTTGACCTGGAGCAGCAGAGTGAGCTCAAATCCCACATCCCAGCCAGAGCCCACTCAAAGGCATTCCTCAGCCTCTGCAACAAAGCACAACTGCTGCAGGGAACAGCTGAAAAAAAAGCTCTGCAGACAGAACATGTGCCTGGAAGTCTTTCTGCAAGACAAAAGGGACATTTAAAGATAATGTAGAACAAAAAAAATCGGTTTTAAGATGTAGAGAACTCACTGTGCCAGAGAAGGAGACAGAATGTCATTTTTCTGTCCCATCTGTTGGCTGAGAGGAACTCAGCAACAATCATTGAGAACCTTAAAAGCAGCTCAGGACTGGATTGGCACCAAGCAGAGACAGGAGGGAGTGACTGGTCAGGGCAGCAAATCCATCTCCTCACCATGAGCAGGGACAAGGCATCATTGGCTTGGAGTCATCTTCTGATCTCAGGGTGCTGGGAGGGTCTTTGTCTTCCCTGGAGGTGTTCAGTCTGGAGAAAAGAAGGCTCCAGGGAGACCTTAGAGGCCCTTCCAGTGTCTAAAGGGGCTCCAAGAGAGCTGCAGAGGGACTTGGGACAAGGCATGGAGTGCCAGGACACAGGGAATGATTTCAAACTGACAGAGGGCAGGGATAGATGGGATACCTGTGAGGGTGGTGAGGCACTGGCACAGGTTGCCCAGAGAAGCTGTGGCTGCTCCATCCCTGGGAATGTTCAGGGCCAGGTTGGATGGGGCTTGGAGCAACCTGGGCTAGTGGAAGGTGTCTCTGCTCATGGCAGGGGTGGAGCAAGATGACTTTAAGGTCCTTCCAACCCAAACCACTCTCTGATTCTATGACACTGCAGTGCACACACAGAGCCCAGTGCCAGCCAGGAGCAAATGGGTTTGCATGTGATGGACACACATCTGCCATGAGATGATGAAGAGAAACACTAGCAGACATTATCCCAGTGCCTGGTGCTGCTCTGGATGCCACCAAGTGTTGCTGGAGGGCTGTAGACCATCATCTGGCCACATCCACACCGCTAAAAGCTTGTTGGCAAATTGGTTATCACGCAGAGAGAAAATGAGCTGAAGGAACAGAAGACTTGAACTCTAATCAGAAGTGGAGCAAAGAGGAGGAGGCAAAATTCTCCCCAGACTGCCTTTTGCAGGGGTTGCCAAGAAGCAGCACATCCATCCAAGATGTGCCAGATGTTGCTGTTGCCCAGGAATGGGGCTGCAGGTCTGTGGTGGTGTCAGGAGCAGATGGTGATGGCTGGAGGAGTGCAAGGAAGGGTGGGAGGAGAGGAAGAGAGCCCCAGCTGCCAAAATGTCTTCCTTGGCTCTGTTCACAGTGAGGGAGTTGACTCAGTTTCTGAGTGTATCAAAGAAAACTTCAAATGTTGACTTGCTTCAATGTGATCTACGAGTAAGCACCAAGGGAGGAGAATTCTAGTGTCAGAGGACTCAGTGGAAAGAAACGGGAGGCAGAGCTGAGGCAGAACTTCAAAGCCAGGTTGGCTAAAGCCTTGAGCAACCTGCTCTGGTGGGAGGTGTCCCTGCCCAGGGCAGGGGTTTGGGGTAAGATGATCTCAAAGGTCCATTCCAACCCTTTAACATACTATGAAACTATGAATATAGTGTAGACTGGGGGCAGAGAGGACCTAGCACTGGAAGGGCTCACCTGGGGTCTCACACACTTGCCACCACTTGTGATCAAAATGGGATGTTCCCAAAGGAGTGTTCCCACTCAGCCATGGCAAGACCCAGAAATCACAGGGTGCAATTTCATGGCTGAGTCACTCAGGGTTAAGCTAAGCTGCTCCTTCTGCCTTTACAATGCATCAATCTCAATCTTTCTTGAAGCAAAGCAAAGTGTGGCCTGACAGGGCTTTATTAAGCCCAGCAGTCAAACCTGGGAAATGGTATCTCAATTCATCTCCTCCAGCTGTGCTGAGGTGCACAGAGGAGGTAGCAGACCATGGGCAAAAGGCTTGGTTGTGTCAGAAAAGCCTCTGGCTATGATGCAGAAGAGAAGGATTTACATCCAGCTCTGCCCCAAAGTCCCCATGCCAAGCTGCTCACGCCTCAGACGTCAGCAGCTGCCTGGAGACATAGACAAAGCCTTGGCTCCACTATCGAAGAGCAGCTGGAGACCTGTCTCATGGCTCTGGAGCACTGGGATGGGACAGCAGCTCTTGCCTTCCATAAAGAACAGACAGAGAAGCTGCCAGGTTGTCCAGGGTCACCCAAACCCAGCACACACCTCAGAAATGCAGATTAGAAGCTCCTATTTCATTCCCCACCTATGGAGGAGTTTGTGCCCTGGTAGGAGAGCTGTGAGGATCAACTCATTAACATCTGTGAAGAACAGATACTACTGTACCAAGTGCAGTGCAAAGCTCATGAGATGGCTGGTAATTATGTATTCAGAGCAGGGTTGTGACAACAGGCACTAAAAATGTTCAGTTAGGGTGTTCAGGCACTGGAATAGTCATAGGAATAGGCACTGGAATGGCCCAGGGAGGTGGTGGAGTCACCAGCCCTGGAAGTGTTTAAGAGGTGTCTGGATCTGCCACTACAGAATATGGTTTCGGGTTAAGGACTTACAGCAAGTTACAGGTTAAGGGTTGGACTTGATGATCTTACAGGTCTCTTGATGATTCTATGACTATGAAAAGAGCAGGCAGGGGAGCTGCCAACTCACCCAGGGGCACCCAAAGCCAGCACACACCTCAGAAATGCAAATTAGAATCTCCTATTTCATTCCCAACCTATAGAAGAGTTTGTGCCCTGGTAGGAGAGCTGTGAGGATCAACTCATTAACATCTGTGAAGAACAGATACCACTGCACTAAGTGTGTTGTGAAAGCTCATGAGATGGTTGGTAATTATGTATTCAGAGCAGGGTTGTGACAACTGGCACTAAAAATGTTCACAGTTAGAGTGGTCAGGTACTGGAAGAGGCATTGCAATAGGCATTGCAATGGCCCAGGGAGGTGGTGGAGTCACCAGCCCTGGAAGTGTTTAAGAGGTGTCTGGATCTGCCACTACAGAATATGGTTTCGGGTTAAGGACTTACAGCAAGTTACAGGTTAAGGGTTGGACTTGATGATCTTACAGGTCTCTTGATGATTCTATGACTATGAAAAGAGCAGACTGAGGAGCTGCCAGGTCATCTGGGAGTCACCCAAACCCAGCACACACCTCAGAAATGCAGATTATCACTTCCCATTTCATTCCCCATCTATGGAAGAGTTTGTGCCCTGGAAGAGGAGCTGTGAAGATCAACTCATTAATATTTGTGAAGTACAGATACTACTGCACCAAGTGCAGTGCAAAGCTCATGAGATGGTTGGTAATAATGTATTCAGAGCAGGGTTGTGGCAACAGGCACTAAAAATGGCATGTGGTTCCCACTTTATACATGGGATAAACCACATTAAGCACTTGCCCCTGTTCTGTGGGCTGAAGAACACAGATCAGCAATGCTTCATGCCATACACCATCATCTCATGTACCTTTGTACCACACAGGGCCAGAGGGAAACAGCCTCCATGGAACATTTGCTAAACTGCACATATTTGGTGCTGTAATGTCACTAAATTCTCTCCATCCCCCATGGAGAGAGCCTGGCACTGCCACCAGCCAAGCTCTGTGTGCAGTATGGCAGGGCAGATCCTCTGCAGAGCACAATCCTTCCCAGGCTCCTTCCAACCAAAGCAAATCTGTGATCCAGGGGGAACAGATGTCTTTAGGAAAAGCAACGGGTGGCCAAGTGGGAGACTGAGCTCTGTTCCCAGCTCAGTGTACCCCCCAAAAGGGGGTAACAGCACTGCAAAATGTTGGGGAGGAAACAGTGGGCAGCTAGGTAAAATACCAGGGATGACAAATGCCTAGGATGAGGGAGGAGCTGCCAACATCCTGGAGAAGTCATCCTCAGAAGCATCATCATTCCTCCTGCAAAGGCCCTGGCTCAGCCCCTGCAATACAGCATTTCACTGCAGTCTGCACAGCAAAAAAGGGTCCAAAAAAGGAGGACACTGCTATGTGTGTTAATCAAGTGAAGAACCATCTACAAAGCTCTGTCTTCCAGTTGAAGAGCTATAAATAGCCTTGCATACTTGCTTATCAGATTGGTTGGGCTGCAGGGATAATCTCCTGGAGAAAGCAATGGAAGGCCTGTTATGTTGGGTATTTATAACTAGATGAAAGCCTAGAAAATGCAGAGTTGTGTCAGTCTTGTGCTCGTGCCACGAGATAGGGAGTGGGATTCAGTCTGTCTCTTTGGTTTAATACAAGGTCAAGAATGGCTTAGTCTTCCCAGTTCCCCAAAACACACAAGCTGATCTCTTTGAGGGGCTGATGCTGCTTCAGCAGCTGAGGAAGCCAAGCCAAGGGCATAGTGAGACAGTCCCAAAAGGTCATGATGGTCCCACATTTCTGCAGAGTCTTTGCAAGACTCAAGCAGGACATAACCCTTCACTGGACACAGACTGAGAAGTCTGGGTGGTACCATAGAGGGGTTTGATGTGGACATCTCCTTGGGCAGGTGGACTGAGGGAAATGCAACTCTAATGAGCTGATCTACCACCACCAGTACTTCCTAATCTCCAAATCACCCATCCTGGTGCCAGGGTCCCCAAATACTCTGCTTAAGGGATCACAGCCCTGTCCCCAGCTCCTCAGGCTCCTTGAACTGCCATTGCCAGATTATCTGCAGAGCACCAGGACCAACTAGGGATAATGCTGGTAGATCCCCCAGAGCTTTGGCCTGCCATGGCCTCTGCACTCAACCTACTTTATACAGGTCAGGACAGCTGCTGGAGGCACTGGAGCCTGTCTTACCAACCACCATGTGAAGATAGCTGAGACAGGACAGGCTGGGGGACAGTGAGCAGGGCAGGGTTGGGGTTATCCCCTGGGAGCCTCTGCACAGGTCTATCACACATGGACTGTGGGTGGATGGGTGTGGGGTGATTTCTGTCCTCCTGGGATGTCAACATACACAGGGAGCCTTGTGCAAAGAGAGGGAGTTGCTTGGTTTGTAGG
Organism: Acanthisitta chloris; assembly: GCF_000695815.1. Taxonomy (NCBI): domain Eukaryota; kingdom Metazoa; phylum Chordata; class Aves; order Passeriformes; family Acanthisittidae; genus Acanthisitta; species Acanthisitta chloris. The sequence goes on along the minus strand of NW_008684667.1, from coordinate 24,484 downwards.
GCAGGTTGGGGGTTGTGGTGCTGTGGGCAGGGAGACATGCCTGGGTGCTCTGTCCCTGTGAGAGTCACTGCTCCAGGCAGTGTCCCCCAGCCTTCCTCAGGTCTGCTCATCACCTTCAGGCAGACAATGAACATCCCAAGGAGTGCAGACAGCCCTCTCTGCCCTCCATCAGGAGATCTTCCAGGTGCTCCTCTCTCTCTCCTCTTTCGTAGCATCATCGCAGTACCACAGTATGTTAAGGGCTTGGAATGGAGCTTAGAGATCACCCAGCCCCAATCCCCTGCCCTGCGCAGAGACACCTCCCACCAGAAGAGGTTGATCAAGGCTTTAGCCAACTTGGCTTGAACCCTGCCAGGGTTGGGGCAGCCACAGCCTCCCTGGGCAACCTGGGACAGTGTCCCACCACCCTCACAGGGGAATTTCTGCCTAAGATCTAATCTAAATTTCCCTCTTTCAATTTCTCCCCATTACTCCTTGTCCCATCCCTGCAGTTCCCTACCCAGAGTCCCTCTGCAGCTTCCATCCTTTTCTTTTAGCCCTGTTCCTCCCTCATCATCTCTAAGTTGTCTGTCACCTTCTGAGGCTCAAACTTCCATCTTCAAGGCCCATCATCACCTCTGTCTCACTATATCCTTCAGCACAGCCATCTTCTTGCCCACATGCCCTTCAAGCCTCTCTTGAAGGCACAGGCTGGGACTCAAGGACCCTTGGGAAGTCCAGCACTGTAACCCTGTACCAGACTCCAGAAACCTCTCCAGGCTGCTCTTCCCAGTTGACTGAGTGGTACTGTCGGGAAGAAAGTCATTTTCCCAACACACTTAGACAGGAAGATGCCTCATATTGCAGGAGAAACAAATGGATTTGGGACCCTGCCAGACCTGGCCCCACCATGGTTCTAACACAGCAAATTCCAGCATTAGTGCAGGAGCTAACATGAGAAGAAGGAAGAGGTGTTCTGCTAGACTTACCCATGTGCTCCTTAATAAAGGGACCCAGCAGCTCCCTAAAAACCAGCTGAACACACTCAGCCATTTTCCCACCCCATGCAGACCTGCCCTAAACTCAAGGATGCTCGAGGCTGTAGTAGGAGACCCCAGAACCCTCTGCACCTCGTCCTCTTCCCTCCCAGAGGTTACTTTGAACTGTCTCCACAGCAACCTCCCCTCAGTACAAGAGCACAGAAGGCAGAAGGTACAGGAAAGTAGATGTTATGTGCACAGCCAAGAGCCAAGGCTGAGGAAGCAACTGAAGCTGGCCAGAAGAGAGCTGGGGGAGTGAGCTGCTGAGGGCAGTCAGGCAGGCAGCACAGAGGCAGCACAAGGAGCAGAACTGGGGTGGAAGCTGTGCCAGGGCAGGAGAAAGCCAACCCTCCCGTGGTGAGGTCACACACACCTCCTTCCAGGTGGCTTCCAGGGAAAGGTGGCCCTGAGCAAGAGGTGACCTGAAGGGCCCAATGAAGTCACTCATGGGATTGCCACCACCACACTCTCTGATTCTCCTCACCCCACTCTGTGTCACTAAACCTCCTCCCTCTCTGCTCCCTGGGAAACTCCCACAGTTCCAACACCCACCACAGCATGGAGAGCTGCATCACATCCCAAGCACCCCTACCCCCCTGCCCTGCCATGGGGACAGGCACCCACGACACCCCCTGACCGCAGCACCCAAGCTCAAAGCTGGGTGACAGCCCCTCCACATGCTGCCTGTGCTGCCACCTCAGCCCATCCCGTTGGGCCCCTCTCTACATCATGCCAAACCCACCTGCCTCAACTATTCCCACTCCCACATCCCCCCAGGCCTCCTCTCCCACCTCTCCTCTCCCCACCACATCCATGCTGCTCTCTTGCTTTGAGCCTCACTCTTCTCCATTCTCCTACCCTGCCACACCTGAGTGTGGCCAGCCTGTCCCACCCAAGCTCCTCACCCCATGTCACCCACACCAGAGAAGCGCAGAGTGGAGGAGGACAAGAAGCCTCAAGCACAGGGTCCTTGGGGAGGGGATGGACACAGGTGTGCAGGCACCTACCGTTCTCAGGGTGCTCCATCTCCCCGATGCTGCCATCAGGTGTGGTGCGTTCGTAGTGGTCCTCAGGCAGAGCTAGTGGCCCAATGCGGGGCCCTGATGATGACTTGCTGCTTGGGGTCTCTGATTCCTCCAGCCCACTGTCATAGTAGCTGTGCTGGGAGGGGTCCTGCAGGTCCTGAGCCTGGCTGGCTGCAGAGAACGTCACTCGGCGATGAGGTAACTGGGGACAAGAGAAAAGCTGTTGCATCACCCATAGAGCAGATGAAGGCAAATAGGGTCATCAAACCAGACCCCTAAACAGAGGCAGAACGTTCCTGACACCAACAGGGTCCATCATCAGCTCCCCAGAGCCAGCCAGCTCCATCCCAGCCAAGAGCACCCCAGCAGACACCAACCCATGGACACTTTGCATGGTCACTGTGCTCCTCCAACCCATCAACTCCCTCCACAGCTTGTGCCCCAACCTCTTCTTTCACCCAGAGACAACCCTAGGCAGATGCCCTCTCCTATGGCAGGGAGGTCTCCCATTAGCACAGCACCCTGAATCATTGCCCCCACCCTTCACCTCCAGGCTGTCTTCACTCTGCATGTCTCCTTGATGTTCTCTGAGATCCAAGCCCAGAGACCCACCTGGCTGAGCCCACCTGGCTCTCCAATGGGAACATTGCCCAGCACAGAGCTACAATGACATCATCCTTGGTCCCTGTACTCCCCCAACCCATCAGTTCCCTCCACAGCTTGTGCCGTAAGCTCTTCTTTCACCCAGAGACAACCCTGGGCAGATGCCCTCTCTCATGGTAGGAAGTCTATGAAAAGGTCACCCATCCCCCAGTCATTGCCCCCACCCTTCACCTGAGGTCTCCACTCTGCATATCTCCTTGATGTTCTCAGAGAGTTAACCCCAGAGCCCCACCTGGCCAGAGCCTCTCTAATGGGATCACAGTCCAGCACAGAGCTCAAATGACATCATCCCTCACCTCGCAGCCCCTGGCCTGACCTCACCTCTCATCCTCAGAGCTCCTCCACCAAAGGTCACCAGCGCTGCTTTTGTCTGCTCGTTAAGCATTTCAAAGACCCTACTTCACACTTTCTCTGCCCAGCTTTGCCTCATGCCTGGGAGGAGCTCCCTGCAAACAGCCATTAAGCTACATCATTATCCTCCTCCAAATCCTTCCACAAAATCCGTCTTTGTGGTGATTACCGAGGAGTGGAAAGGGTAGGATGAGTTCAGAGGGCAAGAGAGGGATGATGCGTGTGGAGAATGAAACACAAACACCAAGGGAGAGAATGCCACCACAGTGCTCAGAAAATGCAGGAAGGAGCCCCAGAAAGGAGCTGTTTGAAGGTGGTAAGGAGAGACAGGAGCCAACACATCATTTAGGCTGATCACCTTTCTTTCCTGGTGTCTTTACTACAACTAAGTGGCAATCAGATGTCCCACACAGAGAACACCAACCAGGAAGAGGAAGGAATTGAGACCAACAGAGGGAAGGAACACACAGGGAGCATTTAGCTGCTTTAAGGTTGGTTGGACCTGATTAAATTCACCCCAGATGCTTAGAGACCTGATTTAAGCTACTTCAGAGCTGTTAGAGCTGTTGGGGTTTTTTTTTTTCCCAAGACTTATTTTTTGCTTGAAGAATTTGTAGAGACTCAGGGAGCTTCCAGAAGGCTGGAAGTGAGCTAAAATAGTGCCTGTCTTTAATGATGAGAAGAAAGAAGAGCTGGAGAATTATAAAACAGTTAGCTTAATTTCAGTTCCTGGAAAAATACTGAAGCAGATAAAAGAACTCTTTGTAAGTACCTACAAGATAACAAGGAAATGAGTAACAGCCACTGTAGGTTTGTCACAAACAAACATGTCAAGCCATTGAACTCCTTCCTTTGAAAAGACAGCAGGCCTGGTGGATGGAGGAGGAGCAGTAAATGTTCTAGCTTGACTTGAGGAAGGTTTTTTTGACACTGTTTGAGATGACATTCTCATAAGTAATGCAGGAATACAGTGTAGGTGCAGCATAGTACATCCCTGCCTGCGTAACAGAGTGCAGCTCACTGCAGGGTGGATGCAAAAGCACTTAGGAAGTTGCACTCAGAAGATAATTGCTGCAGACAAGACCTTTCAACTGGGACAATGGAGCAAAGGGAGTTCTTCAGGCTGTGTCCAGCACTAGTTTGGGTTTGCATTAACTGCTCAGCTGACAGATGTGGAATAGATGTGTCACATCTGCACTCTCAAAAGGAATAATCACCAGGCTGGCTCAGGGGTGGGGGTTACACACATCAGGGGTTGATGATCCATCAGTGGTGTCAATCTGGCCAAAAACTGCATCTCTGTTGGGAAGTGGAAACAGTCTTTAGGCTATGCAGGGATCTGCCTGCTCTGCTGGGCTTGAGTGGGGCTTTAGATGTTAAGCTGTGTCTAGGCCACCACTTTCAAGAAGATGTGCACCAGGGAGGAACAGAGACAAAGACGTGTTAAGAAACCATGATTAAATATTAAAAAGAAGGAACAGAAGAAATTGGTTCAGGAAGGAGAAGGCTAAAGGTGGCAAAGGCACCATTCTTCAAGCTGGCAAAAGCCTTCTGCAAAGAGAAAGCTGCTGCTCTGGACATGGCAGACAAGGAGAGACCTGCAGCAGGGACACAGAGGTTAGGCACTAGGGAAAAATACAGTGATCTGTTTGGCCCAGTGCAATCACAGAGTCATGTAATGGTTTGGGTTGGAAGGGGACTTAAAGCTCATCTCATCCTAATCCCCTGCCATGGGCAGGAACACCTTCCACTAGCCCAGGATGCTCCAAGCCCCATCCAATCTGGCTCTGAACACTGCCAGGGATGGAGCAGCCACAGCTTCTCTGGGCAACCTGTGCCAGGGCCTCAACACTCTCACAGAGAAGAATTCCTTCCCAATATCCCACCTAGCCCTGCCCTCCGGCGGTGGGAAGCCATTCCCCCTTATCCTATCACTCCATGCCTTGTCCCAGGTCCCTCTTGAAGCCCCTTTAGGTACTGGAAGGGGCTCTAAGATCTCTGCTCCCTCCAGCTGCCAGCCAGCTTTGTGCCACCTCCAAGAGCTCATCCTGGCTGTAGAGTTACAACCCCTCTAGCCCATGTTCACTCTACACCAGTATCCATTGGTTGCCAAAGCAGAAGATGCAACCTTTGTCACAGGGACAGACAATCACCTCTCAGGAGGTGTTTGTGCCCAGCTCTGGACGAGCTGAGGACAAGGCAGTGCTGCCCATGACAGAGCTCTATGCTGTTGAAGAGTTTTAGGAAGAAGTTTTCCCTGTGAGGGTGGTGAGACACTGACCCAGGTTGCCCAGGGAGGCTGTGGCTGCCCCAACCCTGGCAGTGTTCACAGCCAGGTTGGCTAAAGCCTTGAGCAACCTGTTCTGGTGGGAGGTGTCCCTGCCCAGGGCAGGGGGTTGGGGCTGGATGATCTCTGAGCTCCATTCCAACCCCTTAACATGCTAAAACCCTCTAGAGTCCCTCCCAGCCCACTGTGAAAGCTGTGCAGCTGTGGAAAGCCCACAAAATCCACCAGTGCCCACTGTGCCAGGCACTGCTCTCCCACAAACACCTCAGCACCCTGTTGCCTGTCTGAAACCTCTTCCCTCTGTCCCTGTGGCTTATCCTGAGCTCAAAGCATGTGCTTTCAGTGTGTGCTTGCAAAAGCCCAGCCAAACAAGCAGGGCTCCTCGGGGTGCCTGCAATAACACAGCCAAACAGCTCTGAAAGCCAGGCTGTGACAGCTCCTATCCCTCCCCTGAGGGGGCTGCATCCAAAGAGCAGCATTGAATACCTGAAAAACACCTCTTTTAAATGTCACAGCCTGCCTGGCAGCCCTTGAAAGGGCTCTCCTCACTGCAGGGAGAGACACACTCAACCCCACTCCTCTACAGCCCCACACTGACAAGAGAGTGACCAGTGTGGCACTGGCAGGGAGGTATTGCCCCTCTTGAGCTCTGCCCAGCCTGACCATGCCTGGGCACACTCTCCACCCAAAGAGCTTTGTTGTGGAGGTATGGAAAGGCACTGAATCAATTTGGCTGGCACTGACTTCGAGAGATTGGGTTTGGTTTGACCTTTCTGTGGGAGGTTAAAGAGCCTTTCAGCACACAGTGGCCTCTACACAAGAAGCTGCTTGTACAGTGCAGTCCAGGCACTCCTCAGCCTTCTCTGGGAGAGGGCAAACAAAGTAGTTTCCTCAAGGAACAACCTGCAAGCCAGCACAGCACTTTACTTCAACTGCCCCAGTTTTCCCCCATTCTTCATTGGAGGTGACCCTTGCAGGATCACCAGTGCCATCCCACCAGTGCTCCCTGCAGCACCTTCTCCTGCTACCTCTCAGGTCTGTTCACGTCAGGACTGTACTAACCCTTTAGTGTGAGCACCATGAGTGTTCACATTGAGCTATTCGTGCAGTGTGAGCCTTATATCCACTTCAGGACCACCAGTGCCATCCCACCAGGGCCTCCTGCAGCACCTTCTTCTCCCTCTCAGGTTTGTTCACCTGAGGTCTGTACTAGCTCTTTAGCGTGAGCACCATGAGTACTCACATTGAGCTACTCATGCAGTGTGACCTTTAAATCCACTTGCAGGGCCACCAGTGCTCCCTGCAGCACCTTGTCCTCCAACATCTCAGGTCTGTTCACCTGAGGTCTGTGAACATGGTCTCTTTACCATGAATGCTCACATTGAGTTACTCATGCAGTGTGACCCTTATATCCACTTCAGGACCACCAATGCCATCCCACCAGGGCTCCCTGCAGCACTTTCTCCTCTTACCTCTCATGTTTGTTCACTTTAGGACTGTATTAACCCTTTAACATGAGCATCATGAGTGCTCAGGCTGAGCTCTCATGCAGTGTGACCCTTAAATCCACTTCAGGGCCACCAGTGCTCCCTGCAGCACCTTCTCCTCCTCTCTCTCAGGTTTTTTCACCTCAGGACTGTACTAGCCCTTAAGTGTGAGTACCACTGAGCTACTCATGCAGCGCGACCCTTAAATCCACTCTAAAGTCAGTGCTTCCCAGGATACCAAGCAACATTCCCTATTCCTCAGCATACAGCTTTGCACTTGGCTGTGTGAAAATGCACTTTGGTTAAATGGGCCCAGTTTACCAAGCAATCTGGACTGCTCTGCATGACTGCTCTATCCTCATCATGATCTCCCACTCCACCAATCTCTGTGTCAGCTGCAAGTTTTATCAGCAGTGATTTTGTATTTACCTCCAGATCGTTGATTGCAGCCTTGACTGGCAGTGGGCACAGCACTGCTGCTGGAGAGCTCCTCAGGAGAACCTCAGTCCATGGGGATTCCCAACCAAGCTTTCCTTGCTAAGCTGTGGATAAACCGGATCTCCATCTGCCTCACAATGTTTTGCTTATAATCACATTAAGGTTGGAAAAGAGCTCTGAGATCATCAAGTCCAACCTGTGACCCATCACCACCTTGGCAACCAGACACTAAGTGCCATGTCCAGCCTGTCTTGAACACCTCCAGGGATGGTGACTCCACCACCTCCCTGAGCAGTTCCAATACCTGACAGCCCTTTCCATGGAGAAATTCTTCCTGATGTCCAACCTGAACCTCTCCTGGCACAGCTTGAGGCCATTTCCTCTTGTCCTGTCCCTTGTTCCCTGGGAGCAGAGCCTGACCCCACCTGGCTGCACCTCCTGGCGCATTGCTGCAGAGAGTGAGAAGGTTTCCCCTGAGCCTCCTTGTGCAGCTTGTTCCAATGCTTGGCAACCCTTTCCATGAAGAAATCCTTCCTGATGTCCAACCTGAGAGCAGTGTTCATTCCAAATAATAATGAGGATAATAACAAAGCTCATTATCACTTGGCATATTCATCAAGCTCCAAGTTTATCAGCCACATGCTGTAACCTCATAGCAACCCAAACCAGCTCTGCTGCTCCAGAGAATGCCTGGAGCAGCTCCTGTTCCTCACAGAGGCCAGGCCCAGATGCCTGAGGAAAGGTTTAAAGCTGGACCTGTCATGTAGTGCCAGTGCCCAGTATCCTTCCCATCTCGCTGCGCTGACTGACGTCAATGCTATTTCCATCAGCGAGTTCCTGCTTTAGCTATTAATCCAGTTGTTCCCTGGGGCTGCTGAGGACAGTGCACACAGCAGCCCCAGTACCATTCCAGCTGCCTCATGGCATCACTGCCCTCCCACTCCTCCTGGCCCTTCCCAGCTCCATTAACACCCCCAAAGCAGAGAGATCTTACTCCAGCCTTGTGAATACTCTGCTACCAATGATTTCATTCAATCATGGCAAACATCGCTATTTCAAGGGCATTTTGAATGGCTTTGTGGTTCCCAATTCCTTGGCAGGTACTGCAGCCCACGTTGTTATGTCTCAGTCCCAATTACTACAACTATTTATTGAATCCTTTTGCATTTTTTCTGTGTAATTAACCATTTTGCAATCTCCAGTTACAATTGACACTTCGTGGATTCAACCTCTTCCTAGCACATTCTTCCAAGTCCTTATTGTGTTTGCCTTGTCAAAATTGATTTCCCCCAATGTCTTTGGCTTTCCTTGTTAATTTTCTACACTCCCTAACTACTCATTTCTCCTAATTGCTATACACTCCCCCCCCCCCCACCTCTCCCCAAGTATTTATTGTTTCTTTATTTCTCACTGCTGCCTCCACTTGAAACAGAATTTGGGGCAAAGCTATTTTCTCAGCTGAGAAATTGTGGCTCTGGGAAAAAAAAACTCTTTTCAAGGGCTCCCCAGTGCTTGCTCTTATATTCCTGATGGGGAAACCTGTGCTAGCCTGGACATCTGAGGAGCAAACCATCCCTCATTCCCCTCTTTCCGCAGGGAGCACCGACGGATGCTCTGATGATGTTCATCCCCTGGTAAATCCTGCAGGTTTCTGTGGTCAGGGTTTTTTTCCTGGGAAGAAATCGTTTGCAGCACTACTTTTAATGACCTCCATCCTCTGTGAAGTGCTCTCTTGCCTTTTGGAGCCTGTGCCTGCTCCCAGCTCCCGTGGCATCCTGCAGCAATGAATTCTCTGCCCATGTGCTCCACGGAAAAGCACTTCCCTTTGCTTCTACATCTGCTGCCTGGTAATTCTGCCTTGAACTTCTCCTACCTGCAGGGTTCTGAGAAAACATGAGTAATTGCTCCTCGCTCTCCCCCTTTCCAATTCCACAATCCATGCTGCATCCTGCTCTGCTCTGTCCTCTGCAGCATGCAGGGACGTGCAGGATGTCCTCCTGCAGACACCAGGCAGGTTGGGCCAGCTCTGCTGCCCTTCTTTGTGCCTCTTCCAGCTCTTTCCCACCAAGGGGAAGGCAGGATCACACCCACACTTCCAGTTTTGGGGCTTGTCTAACAGTAGCAGGAGCTTATTTCAATGAGAAATGCTCTTGGGCTGTCCCCAACAGCTTTCCCCAAGCTGCCTGCACACCCCAAACCCCCCAGCACCAGTCTCTGCCTGTGGTGATGCTCTCTACCATGAAGGCATAGTAGGAATAATTGTATTAGGAGAGATTTCCTCATGGAAAACGTTGTCAAGCATTGGCACAGACTGCTCAGGGCAGTGGTGGAGTCACCAGCCCTGGAGGGGTTCAAAACATGAGTAGATGTGGCACTTAATGCTATGGTTTAGTGGTCAGAAGTTGGATTGATGACCTTGGAGGTCTCCTCCAGCTTTAATGATTCTCTGATTCTATGAGGGTTCCCATTCATGGATGCTGGATGGGGATTAAGGATACCACCACCCTCCTCAGCCTCTCTGCCCCCTCCTGCCTCTTCCCTTCACCACAAACATCCCCATGACCTACACCAAGCTGATTCTCCTTACTAAACCTTGGGAAACAAACTCAGTCCAACAATTCTGCCCCTTCACATCATCACAAACACCCCAAGCTCTCATCAAGACATGTACCAAGCCGATTCTCCTCGCTAAACCTTGTGAAACAAACTCAGCCCAAACAATCCTACCTCTTCCCTTCATTGCTAACATCCTCAGCTCTCGCCATGACCTGCACTAAGCTGATTCTCCTGGCTAAACCTTGGGAAACCAGCCCAAACAGGAGCAGAGCCAGAAGGGCACAGGGCTGGGGATGCCGCACTGGCTCACAGCATCACCCCCCCGCGCAGGCGGCACAGAGCGAGCGGCAGGAGATGCCATCCCCAAACCCCATTGTTCACAAAGGAAGCTATAAAATCCCTGCCGAGCACCCTTTTCCTGACGCCGGGAATGCGCTGGGGTGGAGGTGAGCCACCCTGCTCCCCTCCCCACAAGCGCTGATTAACGCCAGAGAGGGGAAATCTCCCAAGTGTTAACTCCGTCGCTGCTGCTCCCAGGGCAGGATCCGCGGCTAATGGGCTCATCTGGCAGCATCCAAAGGCTCCTGCACCTCCCCACATGCCAGAAGCCTGAAGGGCCTTTCAGCCAGCTGCCAAAGGAACTTGCTTCCCCAACAGCCGCCACAATGCAGCAACTCAGAGGCTCCGAGGGAAAGGCAATGGCAGAGCCAACGCCTGGAATATCAAAATAAGTGACAAGGGAGTCATTGTGGCACAGGAGTTAGGCAACTTCGGCTGAATTCATCAACCCTGCGCCCTCACAAACCAACCTGGATGCTAAGGTGGGGGTGGGGGGCAGGGGCAAGATAAGCCTAGGGACCATGATCTGAGCTACCCAGAGCAGCTTTAGGTGCACAGAGGCATGTGGGAATGGTTTGATTTGCCAGAGTCCAGCTTGGAGAGGAGCACAGCTCCAGGGCAGTGCAGGACAGGGTTCAGAGCAGGCAGCTGAGGGGAATATTATGTCTATGGAAACCAGGGCAAGCCTCGAGGAAAGCTGGACCTGAATTGCCAAAGCCATCCAGGGCAACGAGGAAACAGGGCACAAGCTCAGCTCGTGGCTGTGAGCGCTCAACCATTTCACAGCTTGTCTGAGCAACAGGGTGTGCTTGTGCTGGTGTTCACAGCAGGGGCAGCTCTTCCTATCCTTCCCTTGCTACCCCAGCACACTGTACAGATAGTGATTTGGGGAGAAAAAGCTCCCCAGAGCATCTCCTGCTCCTCCTGCATCCACCCTGCCATAACTGCAGGTGATGTGAAGAGCTCATGGTGTCACCTGGCACCAGGCAGAGCTCACCATGAGGGCGATGTGTACCAGCAGCAAAGGCAAATGCTACTTTCTGCTCCCCAAGAACTGTGCACCTCCCTCCCCATGTCACCCTGTTCCCCTTGGTGATGTGGGGATCCTGCCCCAGAGGTCCCTTCCCCTGCCACAGCATCTCCTGATATTCCTGTGCCTCTCCCTCCTGTGTCCTCCTGGTCCCCTTGGTGACCTGGGGATCCTGTCAGCCCCAGAGGTCCCTCCCTGCCTTGCCACAGCATCTCCAGATATTCCAAAGCCCAAGGACTATCACTTGGTTAAGTGGACAGAGCCATGCCAGAGTTGCATTCCCACCAGTAATGGATTGCTTTCTTTTAGCACAACATGAAGGAATTGAGGAAAGAACTGGTGCCAAGCAAGGGATCAGGTCTGAGGGTTCTGCCTGCTTTGAACAAGAGAGGGATGGAGTACCCAGGCAGAAGCTCCAGCACAAACAAGAGAGAAGGATAGATAGACCCATCTCTAAGCAAAGGTGTGGTGCATGCACATCTGTAACACCCGTCTTGCATTCCAAACAACCTGGCCAAAATGTTGGGGTCCACCCAACTGATGATGGTGTCTCCAAACAAGCACTGTCCACTGCACAACTGTGGACAGCAGAACTAGAGGCCCAGCTCTCTGATCTGTTTACTGGGGTCACCTTCATCACAGCTCATGGGGTCACACAGGGCACTTCAGCCACAGGGGTGACAGTTCTGGTCCATCAAGGTCTCCTGATGACCACAAAGCCTGGTGTCCATCCCTATCCCAGTGTCTGACATGAGGGTTGTCCCCAACAACCCTTTAGCTCTTCCACTGTAGGCAGATGAAGCTATGGAAGGAATTCATAGCTTCATAGTATGTGAAGGCATTGGAATGGACCTTAGAGATCATCCAGTCCCAATCCCCTTCCCCGGGCAGGGACACCTCCCACCAGAACAGGTTGCTCAAGGCTTCAGCCAACCTGGCCTTGAACATTGCCAGGGTTGGGGAAGCCACAGCCTCCTTGGGCAACCTGTGCCAGTGTCTCACCACCCTCACAGGGAAAACTTTCTGCTTAAGATCTCATCTAGATTTCCCTCTTCCAATTTCTCCCCATTGCTCCTTGTCCTGTCCCTGCAGTTCCTTACCAAGAGTCCCTCTGTAGATTCCCTGGAGCCCCTTCAGCTCCTGGCAGATTGCTCTGAGGTCTCCACACCAAACCTCCCTGGACAATGCGTGTTACCACCCTCAGAGGAAGTAGAGGAATTCACAATTAATGGAAAGACACACATGAATCCATGTGATTGCAACTCCCGTAACCAAATACTATCCAAAGAGCACCTGCTCACTCTTGTGAGTGGCTCCTTGCTTGGCTGCCACAGCTGACAATTAGCCAGTGCTGACCTTGCAGTGGGAAGAGCCAAGTCTCCGAGTGCTGCCGAAATAATGATAGCAGCAGAGCCATCCTCAAATGGACATCAGCTCCCCAGGCACTATTTAATGAATAAATCTGGGGGAAATGTGGGCTGACTCCACATAGGTGCCCTGAAGCCTCCTGGAATTTGCATGCTGCTCAAAGAAGCCGCCAAAGCCTGGTGCCAACCTGCCTGGTCACATCGAATTTATCTAACTCAGAGCAAGATCTAACGCAATTAGAAACCCATTTAGGCAGCCTGAGGCCAGAGCTTGCCTAACCCTCAGCCTATCAGAGCTCTGAGCCCATCAAGGATGTGCAATTTGGCTTTGTTTTGGTTGAAATGAAGAGTAGAAAAGGGAAATATGGAAATAAATCCTCAGAAGGGTGAATCATAAAATCCGAAAGGGTCATCGTCTTCATGGAATGATGTCGAAACTGGGCTGGCCATGATGGCCTGGAGTGTCTATCACCATCAAGCTGATAATAGAGCTATTTTGGTGATGGGTTGGTGCAGGGTGGAAATTGCTCAGGACACAGAAGGAGGTCTCATAATCCCCTTAAAACCATCTGAAGAACCCAGGGAGAAAAACTTCCAGGACTGGGAGTAACACTTGAATAAAGCCCTCGAGGAATCCAACAGCTGTAGAGAGGGGAAAATAATGCTGGGGAAATAATGAGCTAATCTGGCTCCCACTTGCATCCAGTGGAGCTGACAGAGCACTGAAAGCTCTGGGGAGGGCAGGGGGTCCTGAGCCACACATTCAGGCCTCGATTGAAACAAAGAGAGATACCAGGAATGCTTCAATGGAAGATTTTTCCCAGAAAAGCTGTCAATTTGCTGAAATCAGATCATTAGTCAAGTAAGTTGCTTGTTGCAGGGTTGGGGCAGGAGGGAGAGCTTTGCTGACATGGAAAACTGAGAAACTGATGCTCTTGCAAAGGTACTTTCCACTTCAGAATGGAAGCCAAGTATTAATTATGAGGCTGAATTCCAAAAGGTCACTCAGAATTGTCCCTTTAGAAATTACTAGGGGAAAAATACATTTATATATAATATATATGTTGATTGACTTGGGAAATAGGGGAAAAAATGTCAATTCTTCCTGATTTCTTCTCAAATTGAAATTTTTCCTCTGAGGACAACTCTGTTTTCTACCCAACTCTAGTTCCAGAGGCAAAGGGCAGAAGCCTTTCCTGTTTACTCAAGGAATTGTGCCTATTCCCTAAGTCTGTGCACCGACATGCTGTAGACATGGGCAGAGCCTTCACTTTAGTGGTCTGCAAGCAACCTGCAGCTCCTGATGAAGATGATATGGGTAAGGCAAACCTTCACTTGGAGACATCAAACAGGTAGGACCAGTCATGGTGTAAGGCTTGGTAGGACCTTACAGGTAGGACCAGTCATGGTGTAAGGCTTGGTAGGACCTTACACACAGTCATAGTGTCTTGCCTGCACTGCTCTGGCATCACCACCCTCACTGGCACAGGACCCCTGGGATGAGTAAACTGAGGAAGTCGTCTTCTCCCTTGTCCTCCAATCCCACCTCTGCTGTCAAGTCCTCAGGCCAAACCGCATAGCTCAAGCCACATTTCCTGAGCATTAGAGAAGGCTTCTGAGCTCTCTTTTCAGAGACACCCTGATAATCCCTAATAAACCCTGATCTGCTTTGAATCCTTGGTTAAAAAAAACCAGCTCAAGCTCCTCCAGGCTCTTCCCAAGCCTTAAATCACAACACCCCAAAAGGTCTTGCCCAGCCTGAATATTAATGAAGGGCTCTTCAAACATCTGAAACACTGATTGAGCTTTCTGCAGGGCTTGAGTGCTTTTGATGAAGAAGCAGAAAGATTAATAGATTAGAGTAAGAGGAACATCAGACATCACTTCAGCTAGACACTTGGAGAAGGAGCTCAGGCCAGAGCTCACACAAGAGGTTTCTCCCCCAGCAGGGACAGATATGTGCCAGAGTCTCCCCAAGCAGCAGCTTTGCAGCTGCTCCAGAGCATTGGGGAGTTGGGAGGATGTGAAAACCAGGCCATGAGGGAGCTAAACAGCTCCAGGCTTTCAGGTTACTCAGGCCTTTAAAGATATCTCAGAGGAGCTGAATCAGGGCACTCTGCTCTGCAGGATCAGCTCCGTGGGAGAGAGGTGGTGATTTCTGCCCTCCCCAAATGATGGCTCCAAGCAGCTTTGATGAAACCCTCCAAGATCCACCATGCCATGTGCAGATAGCAGATCAGAGGTGAGGATTTTGCAAGCAAGGAGGTGCTCAGGAGGATGTTTACCTCCTCCAGCATGGGCATCTGCAGGGATCTCTGGGCAAGGCATAGGTGGGAATGCCAAAATGGAACATAAATGATGAGATAGTGTATGAGTTTTCTCCTGCTCTCCTAGCAGGTCACAACCCACTCTCCCACCACAAATCCACCCACTCCTTCCTGCAAGCATCTGAAGGAGGGAGCAGTAAACAGCTTATATCACAGAAGACATTGATGCAAAACAACTAGGAGATGTTTTGATGGGATCTGGGGGAGGTGTTTTCTTTCTGCTCCTTTGTCTGACCTCCTCTTCCTCTTGTGTTGTCAACCACAGGATTGGATTGGGAACACCACTGGGAAAAGAAACCTGTAGTACTGGTGGGATATGGAAAGCAGGTCCTCAAGGGTGCAGGCTGAGACCTTCAGAACAGTCCAGAAAGTCAGAGAGAACCATAGAAGGAAGGACCTTAAAGATCATCTATTCCACCCCCTGATACGGGCAGGGACACTTTCCACTAGCCCAGGTTGCTCCAAGCCCCATCCAACCTGGCCTGGAACACTGCCAGGGTTGGGGCAGCCACAGCTGCTCTGGGAAACTTGTGCCAGTGCCTCACCACCCTCACAGAGAATTTCTTCCCAACATCCAACATAAATCTCTCCTCTTTCAGTTTAAAACCCTCCCCCTTGTCCTATCACTTTCTG
The DNA here is from genome assembly GCF_000695815.1 of Acanthisitta chloris. Lineage (NCBI taxonomy): Eukaryota > Metazoa > Chordata > Aves > Passeriformes > Acanthisittidae > Acanthisitta > Acanthisitta chloris. Next base: position 8,962 of record NW_008684667.1, on the reverse strand, counting down.
CCCATGTAAAAATTCACTCCATCTTCTTTCCAAACTTCCTTGAATTACTGAAAGGATCAAGGCAACAAAGGACCTACTGGGAGAGGCTGAGTGGGTCTGAGTTGCAAATGACCCTGGTTCCCAGAGGTGAAGCCAAAACTGGGATTCATCCAGGTTGCACTGATGGACACTGAGGTGACAAGAAAAGAGGGACCAGAGGTGTCAGAGATGGTCTGTGCCACTGCAGCCAGGCTTGCCCTCATCCATGTTCAACCCTCCTCTGCCTCAGCCAAGCTGTCTGTGCTTCCTAGGCACTGAAGGAGCATGACACTGTGGAGTCCCTGTTGAAGTAATCTCCATCACCCATCTTAGTTTCTCCCAAGAGCAGAGCTTGGGTTGTGCAATTGCATTTTGGACGGAGTGGCTTGTGGGGCAGCAGGTACAGCACAGCTCTCCCATGGGCATGGGCTGGGCTTTCACAGCAAGTGCTCTCACATGGCACAGAGCTCAGCTCTGGGGGCAGTGTTCACAAGAACATGGCAGCCAGAGGGAGACTGGGCAGAGCATCACAGCGGCTGAATGTCCAGCACTCCACAAGCCATGAAGGGGAGATCCTGCTCTGCCACAGCCCCATATAGGGGGATTCACTCTGGGGGTACTGGGTGGCCACCAGCTCCAGGGACACAGTACCCACCTCCTCACTGCTGCCCCACACTCTCCCAGGGCTGCCTTAGAATCACAGAATCATAAAGGTTGGAGGAGACCTCTAAGATCATCAAGTCCAATTAACCAATGTCTTCCCCACCCTGAGGTGGCACAGTTCCCAGGGACAGAGCTGCTCTGTGCCCCTTTGCTCCAGGCATCCTTTAGCCCTCATTCTCCTCCCCAATACCCCTCCCTGTCCTGCCCTACATCATGCACCCTCTCATTATCCCAACTTCCTCTCCATGCCAGCCCAGAACATCCCAGCTCTGTCCTCACCCAGCAACCCTCCACTCCCTACATTGTGTCCCACCCTTCATCCCATCCACAGCCTCCTGGATGCTCTCTGACCAAAGGGACCACCAAGTGCCTGGGGGCACACAGAGCCCACCAAGTGCCTGTTGGCACAACCCATGGCAGCAGTGGGTTTTGTCCCAGAATTTGGGTGTTGGATGAAGCAGGCTGCAGGGCTGGGCCCTGCTCCAGGGAACAGCAGTGCAGCTGAGAGCCTGGCCGAGCGGGCAGAGCAGTGCTGGGAATATCAATCAGCACGGCTTGGACCTGCTGGCTGCCCACACAGCCAGGGCTTTCATCACCCAGAGGATCCACAGCTCGGCTGGCAGAGCCAGCAGGGACTCAGCCTTGAGCTGCAGAGGGCTCAGCAGCCCTCTGTGCCAGGGCCAGCAGACAGCCCGGCAGGAGAGACTCAGGGGAAGGGAGAGCTCAGGAGAGCAGAGACAACTGGGAAAGGAAAGAGGGGAGACTGGGGGGAAAAGTCTGCCATATCTGAGTCAGGGAAGCTCATGCTCACCACTGAGAAATGCTGGCTCCAAGGCCATCAGGCAGGGGAGAGGCTGAAGGGACAAGAGAGGAGAGGATGGGGGGTGTGAGAGGGGAGGGAAGAGGATGGAGGACTGAGAGGGGAGAGGATGGGGGGCTAAGAGAGGAGAGGCTCAGGGGTATGAGAGGGGAGAAGATGGGTGGCTGAGAGGGGAGAGCATGGGGGTCTGAAAAGGGAGAGTATGGGAGTGTGAGCGGAGAGAAGATGGGGGGCTGAGAACAGAGGAGTGCAGGGAGGAATGAGCAGCACCTGACTCAGCAGGGTGGGAAGAGGGGACCTGGGCAGTGCTGCAAGTGACCCAGCTGGATGTGGGGAGCCCCAGGCAGACTGGGTGAGCCTTCAGGGGAGCAAAGGATGAGGTCTCAAATGCTACTGGGGCTAGAGACTGTCTGGCAGGAGAGACTCAATGCTCTCCTCAATGGATTAGGGACAGTAAGTGCCACCATCTCCTTGCAGACCCACTGAAAGTCATGTACACCCACATGTACATACACCCTGGTGTCACCTCCTGCCACATACAGGCTGTGTCTACTCCACTGCCATCTCTCCACACAGTACAGCTTGGGCACAGCCCTATGCCACCTCTCCCTGTGGCTGTATACCCTCTGTGCCACCTCCCACTGCAGTACAGGCTGCACACACCCCACTGCCACCTCCCTGGGGGACAGGGCTCATACCCTCCCCATGCCACCTCTTCCCAGAGGACACTCCCCTGCATCCCTCACCCCTGACACACAGCCTGTAGGTCACAGAGCCCCCACAGACAACATGCCACCCCTCTGTGGGGTGCTGGCTGTGAGCACCCCACTGTCACCTCCCACACACGGAGCACAGGCTGGGTACACCCTGCTGTCACCTCCCTCTGCAGCACAGCCTGTGCACACCCACGCTGCCTCTGGCTGTACACACCATGGTGTTGCACATCTCCCATGGCTGAAGCTCTTCATTTGAGGTCCCAAACGTCCCAAGCAGAGACACGCCACTGTGCCATCAATCAAAGCCCCCCAGCACAGACCTGCAGGAGCCATGACACATTCTTGCCTTGCCCGTGGGGCTCTCAGCATCCTCACCAACACCCCAGAAGCCAGCACGGTGTACAACCCACTCCTCATCCCCTCTTGTGCTATCCCAGCTCCCTCAGCACTCCAGAGATGCTCACAAGCTGTTGTTTTGCCGAGCACAGCTACTCTTCCCAGCACAGCCAGGGCTCTGCAGCCCCTGGGACCTCACTGACACACTCCTCATTCGGTCTCTGTGCAACAGAGCCAAACCTGACCCAAGTCCAGTCCATCCCGTGAGCAGGAGCTGATTTGCAGTGCCTAGCATAGCGTCTCTCTCTCTCAGTGTGAATCAGAGCCTCCCAGCACAGCGTCTCTGGAACTGGGGAAAAGCAGGGCAGGTCCCCCATGAACCCTCAGCTCCATCTGCAGCTCATTGCTGGAGCCATTTATCAGCTCATTCCACGTGAACGACCTTGAGAAAACCCACTGACCCAGGACAGTAGGAGACCTTCCCAGACATCTGCCAACACCTAAACCTGCAATTTATGGAGACTCTGAGCTAAATTCTAAAACAAGACAATTTCATTTCTGGCCATTACAGCTACAATAGTCCACTTATGCTCCCCCCTCCCCTTTGCCCCCCTCCGCAGAGAGTAATTAACGCTGCACCGCGCTCAGGAGCCTGCAGGCAGGTATAGGCACCTCTGCTGAGCTCGCTGAAGTGAACACCACTCCAGCCAGCTCCTTGCATGCTGGGGGGCTGCAAGGACCTGGGGCAGTCTGGGTTTGTGGAGCTGGGAAAGGATGTAGCATCCTCCCCTAGGTAAGAAAACTCCCCAAAGGATGTAGCCTGGCAGACAGGTAGAAGAAAGAGCTGCTCCCCACGCCAGCGCCTGAGTTCTCACCCCAGGTTCATCAAAGAGCTGCTGAGGACAGGGAAGGAAGGGAAACTTGTCTCAGAAAGTTCCCAAAGGGAAGCAGATAGCAGGGCAGAGCCAAGCCCCCAGACTGCCCTGCCCAGCCCCAAGGGGACTAGTTATTTAGGTGGTTGGTGGTGTCTCCTTTCCTCCTCTGCAGCCATGGCATCTCCCCGCGGGTTCCAGTCCTGCCTGCCCAGGAGGCCCAGACACTTCCTGGATGGTTCAAGATAAAACCTTATGCTGTTAGCAAAACAAACGAGGAGGCTGTGAGAGCCAGGGTTGGCACAGGGCTGAAACCACCGAAGCCAGAACCACTGGTTTCCCTGGATGATCTAATCTCTCCCAGCGCCAGAGCTCCTCTTCCCCAGCAGCCTGGTGTGGCCAGTTGGAGGCCCCGGGGAAGAGGTGAAGCTGGTGTGACCAGTGCAGGGATGTCTGACCCAGTTTGAAAAACAAACCATGAGAAATAGGAAAGGGATGCCCAGGGAGGAGATACCTGAGATGTGATGCCTGGATGATGGTACCAGGGTGTAGGATCCAGGGCCTGGGAAAGGGGTGCTGTGCTGCTCTTGCCTACCAGGATTCATCTTCTCTCCAGCCTACTGGGGACAAGACCCTTAGCAAGCTCAGAAGCATCACCCCTATCCACCCCACCAGGAGGTGCAGAGCCATCTGGATGAGGAGAGT
>NW_008684667.1:3206-4790 GCF_000695815.1 Acanthisitta chloris | reverse complement strand
CCATATCCTGGGATGGGGGAGCACCTTGATTTGGGTGCTTCCCCCCAGCGCTGCTGACGTGCCAAGGCTCCATCTGCACCCGTGCGCGTCCTCATTCCAGCACTGCAGCGTGCGGGAGCAGGTGTCTCCCAGCCCTCACCAGGAGGATTTGGGTCAGCCTAGCCAGGCACCATGTGGCAGGGATCTGCTCCTCCATGTGCTGGCTGTGGGACATGGCTGGGGCTCAAGAAGGAGAAGCTCTGTGGAGGGATGATGGGGTGAGAGAAGGGCTGGCTGGGAGGTGGCACTGACTGCCTCCATGTCCACACGTGTGTGTGTGTACATGCATGTCTTGTGGACCATGTCCTGGAGGAAGCTGCATCCTTAGAGGGCCAAGCAGTGACTGGAGATGGGAGATGTCAACCTAGGGATGAGGGGTCAGCACCATGAGGCCTCTGTCTGGCCATGCTGGGGTGTGGTGGAGGGTTTGTGGAGATGGCTGAGCATCACTTCTGAGCTCTGCAGGGCCTGGGTGCTCCAGTGGCCAAGGAAATGGAAAATATGCCTGGGAAATTGCTGGGAGCAAGAGCATCTTCAGGGGCAGGAGGGAAAATAAGGCACAACTGGTCAAAAATAGAAAACTTTATTGAAGTCAAATCCAACAGGGCAGCTGAGCTGAGCCCCACGGCAGGAGCCCCGCCTGCCGCTCACTGGGGTACAAAGGAGGGAGCAAGGGGCTCCACAAGGCACAGGGGTACAGCACAGGGGGAGACTGGGTGGCCTCACCCATGGGGTCCCAGGAAGAAGGCAAAGCCACAGGCACTCATTCCCCCTCTCCCTCCCTTGATAGTTAAGGATAGACAGGTGCCCAAGCAGAAACGTGGTGCAAGCTAACTGGCCAGACAGCCCAAGAAAAAGAGGGTCCTGCAAGCTCTGTGCTCACCCCACAACCTCCTGGGACAGCTCCAAGCTCTAAGTGCACACCAGCGAGCAGCCCTTCCCCGGCCACAGCCAAGACCTGCCTCTGCCCTGCCCCATACGCAGCACAACCCCCCAGGAGACCAAGAGCAGTGACCCGACCGCAGCAGAGCCCCCAGTGCCCACTCCTCCAGCCCCGAGCACGAGCCCCAGCCCCAGCCCCGTGCTCGTGCCGCTGGGATCCACATCCCTCTCCGCAGCAGCTCCCACAGAGCCATAGCTCCAGGCCCGATGCTTGCACCGAGGGAAGCCTGGTTTTCCCCACTCCAGCTATGGCAGAGGGCCCAAGCTTGGGGGAAGCCAGAACCTGAGCCTGGGAAAAAGGCAGAGCTTTGCTCCTCCACCCAGCCCCACCTGCCCGGGCAGCCGCAGCGGGCGCACAGCTCCCTTTGAGGCTCTTGGCGCAGGGATGGCGAAAGGCTCAGCCACACCAGCAGAGCAGGGCTGGCAACAGCTCTGCCTTCCACACTGCTCCTGGCACCCATGCAGGGCTGGAAACAGCTGCTCAGAGCTGTGGCTGGAGCAGGTTAAGTCCCTCCTCCCCACTAGTCAAGCAGAGGGATGGATGGGAGGGTGGACATCACCCAGGACTCTTAGAGCCAGTCCCCATGTACAGGTGGGATTCCC
>NW_008684667.1:620-3187 GCF_000695815.1 Acanthisitta chloris | reverse complement strand
CATGCAGCACCTGTCACGTCACCATCACCCAGGCAGCGCCACCAGGACCCAGCCCCGGGCGCTCCCACAAGGGCTCAGAGAGTTGTTGGCCTCCCCACCACCACCCTCACCCCCTCCCTGCCCCATGACCAGGCTCCATGGCTCGGCTCCGGGGTAGTCCTTCAACAGCCCCCCGGCCATGCATGCAGGGCTGGTGGCCAGTCCACGCTCACTCCCACACCTCTGTCCAGATGGCTCCCCGGTGCAGCGGGGGCGCCGCTGCCGGCCTCAGGATGAGCTCTCCTACCTGCTTGTTGGTGTATTTCTGGGGATTGGTGCGGTAGCTGTAGTCCGAGTACTGCTCGGAGCCCGTCGAGTTGTTGTCCCCGGTGCCAACAAAGGTGTTGGTGGCTGGCAGGTCCTGCACCACTTGGTGCTTCTTGGAGGCAGAGGGTGACTGAGGCTGCAGCTGGATGGAGGGCAGCGGTGAGTTGGAGCGGTAGTGGCGCCCCAGGTCTGGGCTGCCCGGAGGGTAGTTGAGGGGCAGGTGGATTCGGGGGCTGTCGCTGACAGAGTCATTCATGAGGTTGAACTTGAGTGATTTCTGCAGCCCAGTCTCCTCCTCATCCTCTGTGGGCTTGGGTGGCTTTGGAGATTTGCTCTTCTTCACCTTGCCCTTGCTCTTCCCACTCTTGCTGGCCTGCTTGGGTGCATACAGGTCCTTGGTCTCCTTCTTGCCTGCCTGGTAGCCGCTCTTGGCCTCCCGCTGCCGGCAGTAGCGCACCAGGACAACCAGCACGATGACCAGGGTGACGGCCACGATGCCGGCGATGACTCCAAAGAGGATGTTGCTTCGCTGCTTGCTGCGTTCATACTCAGGGTCCCCGGCAATGTCTATGTCCAGGGGGGTGTCCAGGCTGTGCCCCACCAGCGTGTCCAGCAGTGTGCGGTTGGCCAACGTCTCGTTGACGTAGAAGTGCACCAAGGCTGTGCCGTGCCGCGACGGTTTGCCCTTGTCGTTGACACGCACTACCAAGCGGTGCAGGCCATGGTGCTTGCGCAGGATCTCCTTCTCCAGGGTGATGTCTCCGCTCTGCGGGGATATCTGGAAGAGCTCAAAGGGATTGCCTCCTGTGATGCTGTAGATCAGCTCAGCATTGACACCAGAGTCAATGTCCTCCGCCTTGACCTTGCTGACCTGCTGGCCAGGGCTCGTGTGGGGCAGGATGTGTTTGTAGGTGGCATTGGAGGGGGAAGTGATGAAGGGAGCGTTATCATTCTCATCCAAGACATTGATGGTCACCCCTACATACGCAGATCTGGGAGGATCACCACCATCCACCGCCTTGAGTCGGAAGGTGTATGTGCTCTGCTGCTCCCGGTCAAAAGAGATGCTGGAGAGGATGGTGCCAGTGCCATTTTGGATGACAAAATCCCCATTGTCTTGCTCCACCGACAACTGGATACGGGCGTTTTCTCCTTTGTCAGCATCGATCACCGTCACCATGCCCACAGGGCTGAGGGGTGGCATGTTCTCCATCACCGAGAAGTTGTAGCCACTCAGCATGAACTTGGGGTCGTTGTCATTCCTGTCCATGACATTGATGGCCACAGACGCTGTGCCCTTCAGGCTGGGGCTGCCCTTATCTGCTGCCACCACCAAGAACTCATAGCGTTCCCGCTGCTCTCGGTCCAGCACTGCCTTCACCCGGATCTCCCCAGAGTCGGGGTCGATGGTGAAAGAGCCCTTGGAGGAGGGGTCTGTCACCAGGGAATACACTAGCTTAGCATTGGAACCACTGTCAGCATCTGTGGCACTTACTTCCATCACCAGGTCATCAGGTTCATTGTTCTCGGGGAAAGCCACCTCAGTGAAGCTCTGGCTGAAGACAGGAGCATTGTCATTCACATCTACCACCTGCACCTTCAAAGAGTTGGTGCTGGAGAGGGGTGGGTTCCCCGAGTCCACCGCCACAATCTCAATAGTATACTCCTTCACTGACTCGTAGTCCAGTGGTGTGGTGGTCTGGAGGAAGTATTTCTTCTTGCTGTCACTCCCTGTCTCACTAGCCTGCCGCAGCTGGAAGGGCACATCACCAGCCACCACGCAGGTCACCACAGCGTTTTCACCCTCATCTCGGTCAGACACCTGCACCAGAGCTACTGCTGTCTCTACTGGCACATCCTCCGATATGTTGGCCATTCCATCCTGGTGAGTGACCAGCCCTATGCCACGGATCTCTATGGAGGGTGCGTTGTCATTCATGTCCTTGATGGTGACCACCACCTGGGTACGGGCAGTCTTGGGGTTGGCCCCCTTATCCTTGGCCATGACGGAGAACTTGAGGGTGCCGACGTCCTCGCGGTCAATGGGCCCCTGCACGGTGATGAGCCCCGTGGTGCGGTCCAGGCGCAGCAGCCGGCGCACCATGTCTGAGGCTTGGTGGAAGGAGTAATCGATTTCAGCGTTGGCTCCCTGGTCTGAGTCATTGGCTTTCACCTGTGGGACAGAGGGAGAATCATAGAATAGATTCAGAGATCGGTAAGGGGATGGAATGGAGCTTAGAGGTCATCCCGCCCCAACCCCC
>NW_008684667.1:0-404 GCF_000695815.1 Acanthisitta chloris | reverse complement strand
AAAGGAATATATAAAAAAAGTGTTGCTCCCTTCAGATGCTGCAATAGAAGCATCAAGGTTGGAAGAAACCTCTAAGATCAAGTCCAGCTATTAACCTGTCTCTCCACTGTACCCCCTAAACCCTAAACCATATCTTTCAGCACCAGATGCCTCTCAAATACTTCCAGGGATGGTAACTCCACCACCTCCTTGGGCAACCTATTCCAGTGCCTGACCACCCTAACAGGGGAAAAAATCAGGTGAGAAACCATGAGCAGGAGGGCACGGCGGAGCGAGCCCCTCCGCAAACCACCACACTGCCTGCTGCGGCCTCGCTGGGGACAGCCGGGGGGGAAAAACCAGGATTTCCTCTTCTGGGGCCAAGGAGTATGGGGCAAAGAGCCTGGGACCGGCAGAGCAGCTGG
>NW_008684666.1:10412-18098 GCF_000695815.1 Acanthisitta chloris | reverse complement strand
ATAAAAGATATGCAAAGTATCGTCACTATTCTCCTGGTCCTCATTTCTCTCAGCTGATCTCCCACCACTCCGTTGCTGGAACCTTCGAATGTTTGAAGATATTCTTCCTTTAACTGCAAATATACCTTCAATTTTCCTCAAGGTCAGCTTTGAGGGTCACTCATTTCCCCACTGTGATTTGCACACCCTTTCAGATCACAATGACTCAGGTTTTATTTTCATGTAGATAAAAGATATGCAGACCTACTTTTCAACTTGCAGTGAGTGGCTACTGTCTCACCACTTCAGCCTAGGTGCTACCAAGGTTCCACTATCTCATCTAACAAAACACCAGCATGGAATAGAGAGTATATCCACTGTTAATAAGATGACAATAACAGCTTCCTCTCCCTTTTTCACTCTATTCACTAAACATTTCCTCCCAAGGCAAACACGAAAACCCCAAGGATACTTCAGTATTTTGCTGCAGTTGAGCTTAGTGCCACACTACTCTTCAACTTGTGACCTATGTCATACATATATCCTCCAGGAAAATCTGAACACACACATCTTTCCTTCCCAGCACAGCAGCAAGCACTGGGCCCACCTTGCTACACCCTCTAGGGGCTGTGGCTTTTGGGGAAAGTTTACTGCTGGCATTGTTGCTCCAAGCACCGATAGAGTAAAAATTCCAGCATTAGAAAAAAACAGAGCACACAGATACACAACAATCTGAAACACATAATAAATCACTGGAGCTTATTACCAGAACACATTAGGAAAGTGAAAGCTAATGATGCTTAGGACCATTTCAAACTGCAACCTGGTTATAAACCTCCTAACCCTGAGCAGAGTCAAATGTACCTGTTGCTAACCTTCTGGGATAGAAGTGGCATTTGCCACAAGACTCCCCTTTCATCTGCCTCTCAGCTGTTCATATTAAGCACAGAAAGAGCTTCTGAAATGCTAGGCCTCACGAGCTACACAAATGAGCTTGGAACAGGCAATCTTGTACTTTCAGATCACTGATCTGTTATATCCTTGTGTTGGTGGGTTTCAAACTTAAATTCTGCTCCAGCTCTTGTTTTCTGTGTCCACACATGAAGCATGATTTCATTTGGGCTCTAGCAAACGAGAAACCAAAGTTAATCCAGCACTAAAAGTTCTCCACCACTGTTTGCTGGACACAAAGAAGGAAAAAACCATCTATTTTCCATCAACCCAGGCTCCTTAAGGCTCCTTGAAATTTCCTCTAGAGTTTATGCTTCCACTTGTTTATTTCCTGGCATGAATAACATGCTCCTAAGGAACAAATACACTTTAGCACCTAATAAAGCCCTTAACTATTCTAAGCTAAAATGAAAGTGTCGATTTGATCTGGTTTTGGAACCAGCACACACTGATCTTCAGGTTCTATCCCTCCTAATAAAATATGAAAATATTCATTCACTTTGCCTCCCAAGTTAACAAGAAAAACTTCCTTAAAGTTCTCTTCCAGCAAATCATCTCCAATTTGCCTGTCAGTAACAACCAAAGAGTAGAATTCAAAATACATGAAAAATAACAAACACTTTTGTTAGTCATCTATGTAAAGGATTCTTTTAGCAAGTAAATCAGACTTACATGGCAATATATCCTTGTATCTATTCTTTTTAACATTTTCTTCTTTTTCTCCAGTGGCTGTTGGGTAGATCTTCTCTGTTCTGTATTTTGTTGATAATCTTCTTAACCTCTGAAATACAAGATTTATGTTATATTTCCAACTCTCAAGACAACAGAAACACCACAAGGTATTAAGTTTCATTGATGCAGAAGGTTACTCAGAAAAAAACCCTCTTTTCTCCGTTTGCAATCATCACTATGATGCGTTTCAAAAATCTAATTATCCAGTACTTTTGGCTCATCAGCAGTTTATAACCAAGTTGAAGTCAACTCTATACATCACAGAAGCATAGAACGATCAAGGCTGGAGGAGACCTCTAAGACCACTGAGTCCAACCATTAACCTGCCACTCTGCTGGAACCCCTCAACCACATCTTCTAGTGTCAGATCCAGACACCTCTTAAACACTTCCAGGGATGGTGTCTCCACCACCTCCCTGGGCAATATTCCAGTGCCTGAACACCCTAACAGGGAAAACATTTCTCCTGACATTTAATCTGACTCTCCCCTGTCTCAGCTCAAGGCCATTCCCTCTAGTCCTCTCCCTGCAGCCATGGCAGGAGAGACCATCGTGAGACATGGAACTTTGGAAAAGCTCCTCTGGCACCAGCATGGACTGTGGCTGTATTCTCCTTAGAAAATGCACTGCCCTGTTTCCTGATATCTAACCTTAATTTTCCTCTTTCAGTCTGTACACATTGCCCCTTGTCCTGTCACTGCAGTTTAACATAGAGTCCCTCTCTGGCTTCCCTGCAGCCCCTTCAGAAGCTGCTATGAGGTATCCACAGAACCTTCTCTTCTCCAGGCTGAACAGCCCCAACTTCCTCAGCCTGACAGAATAGTATTTACTTCATGCTTTAGAAGAGGAAGAATTGACTACAGAGTAAGGAAAGAATTTTAAAACCTGAGCTTCGAACAGACTACCACAGGACTGGAGAAGTGCCAGAGTCAGCAGAGGACTCTGCCCTACATGCAATAGAAAACTCCTGCAGAAAACTATTGCAGTGTGCACACATCCTGCTGTGGGATGCACAAGATCCAGTGCTTCCTAGGTTACAGCCCAGAGTGACCAGAAGGAGGAGAAAGCACTCAATAGCAGAACAGGGGTAATGAAAGGGCAGACGAGGAAAGAATTTTGTTCAGACTGTGGTAAACTGATGACAAGATATCCAGCAAGATCCCTCACAGTCCAGTTTCATGCTAATGCATAATAAATAACTGTCTAAGGACAAAGCAGCACTCATTGGGGTTAAGTCAGTAAACTGCCAGAATGCTTCCCAGAAGATACTTGGATGCCAAGAGCAAGGACATCAGAGGTCCAGCCTGGTGCCTCTGCAGATAACACTGGGCGCTTCCGTGACACTATTCATTGGAGCTGCTATTCTGGTACTACAAAATTCTTCACTGGTGTATTCTTTGAAGAACAAAGTGGTCAAAAAGTAAGTATGATGAACCACAAACATACACTTGCAGAACTCCATTCACAAGGCCTTCAGTGCCATTCTCCTTAGAAAAGCTCGATTTTAATTCTGCTCATTCATTGCGTGACAGAAGTGGTTTGTGGAGTGGTGACAAACACCACATGTGACAGTGTGCAGAGGAGTCTTTGAAACAATTTAAGTTTCAAAAAATGTACTTCCAACTTCCACAGTGTTTTTACAGCTCATACTACAAATCTACTTTGGTGTTCTTACAGAAAGGCAAACCAGCTTTTCAAACCCAACGTGTAGAATCCTACCATCTTAGAGAGAACTTTGTCCAAGCAGTTCAGGAGAGACAGATCTCTGACTTTCCTTGCATATCTATTTCTTTAGCACCTTAGGAAGCCTGTAAAGACACATTGCCTAACACCACAGAAGTGCTGTTTGTGAATTAAAGAAAGCATTTATGTAGCCTGCTGAGATTTGAAGAACTCACTTGAAAAGCCTAAACTTTTTTTAAGATGCATTAAGTCCTTGTGACTCCTTTCCAGGCTTCTTTTCAGGGAAAGTACAAGAAATATTTCATCAGAGCTTCACTCATCTCAAGTCCTCAAACTGTCCTCTAAGCCTTGTCTGATATTTCCAATGGTCAAAACATCAGATTATACAACAGTGATGTTCTCTTGAATCCTATTTTTGACTATCCCTGAGGAGCAGCAACTAATGGACAAGCCTGATAACTACAGTCCCTTGGGAGTTCTGTCTTCAATGTTTGATAGCAATGGGTCCAAAAGCCCCCACTGTGTCCAAGGAAGCTTGTGTGAACCATGTGGAAGAAAAATCCCTCCAAAGTTACCCAGAGAACTGAGAACAGCACCATTTCAGTATCAGATAGTACAGTGTGTTCTATACAGGAGCTGGACTTCAATGATCCTTGTGGGTCTCTTCCTACTCAGGATATTCTATGATTCTACAGTATCTCAACTCTGTTTGGTATTTGCACTAAAAAGAGGTGAATTCATGTTATTAATTTGATATTTCTATCCAATAAAGAAGCATCAGCCAGTGAAGATAATGCTGGTACATCCTCATGGAGAGGAGACAAAATGACAGGAATGCTAGGAGCCAGGTAAGGAGCATATCCTACTTCCCTCAGTATCACATTAAAACTAGAAACAGGCAAAAAACTCAAAACAGCACCATACTCTCAAGACTTTGGTACTGTCAGAGTAAGACCAACATTTTCCACCTTTCCAAACTTCTATTTTCCCTAATAAAAACGTTAGACCCAGACACCTCTCTCACACTGTTAATAACTAAAAATAACTTTATACAGACATGATCACCATGTGGGCTAATTGCTTCAGAAGTCTCCTTTTCTGTCCCTCATTTCTAAAACTGTTTTTATACTATCTGCACATTAATCCCAACCTAAACTAGCAGTCCTATCAGTTACAGCTGCAGTTAATTTATGTTCAACGTAACCGTTCAGCCACATATCTACTGCCAGTAATCCAAAAACCAAGAGAAAGATGTCTTAGTCTTTTTACAGCTGCTGAGTGAGACAGTAACCAGAAGCAGAACAACTGATGTTAAGCAGAGATTTAGGCTTAAATGAAAAGATGTAGAGAACAGTTTAAGTGCCCACCTGATTTCACATCTTGGGCTGCAAAAGCAAGCAGAAGTGAACCTGCAACACCAGCACTGCCATAGGCAGAGCTCTGCTGAAAAGCCTTGCCAGGAATAAGTGTGGGATGAACTTTCCACTCTGATGCTGGACCTGGGGGGGGGGTGTGGGGGTGTGGGGTGTGTGCTGGTGGTGTTGTTTATTTTCAAACAAACTTGTTATAGGTCCAGGTAAACTTCCTGTCAAGAGCCACTCTGACTGATACAGGAGAGGTGACCACACTACAGTCCATTCTATGTAGACAGCCCAACACTGATGCCAATCATCATCCTGGATGTGACACTGACGCTGTCAGTGCAATGTCTGAGTGAAGATTTCTACAGAGTGTGCCCTTTACCTGAAATACAGATGAAGTAGATACTTGTCTTGTCTGCCTTACACACATACAGATGCAAAGTTTCTCAGAGGAAGCCAAAACCCAACAGCTCTGATGTAAGAAATATCAAAGTAACAGCATCCCCAGGACCAGCCTGTGGAATCCCAGAAGAAGGAAAAGGCAAGCTGAGCCTTGTTCCACAAAGGACACTCCAAAGGCAAAAGGTTTTATTCCAGGCCAATCAAGCAGCTAAAAGGAACACAATCCATGTTTTTGTATGGCCACACGACAGAGGCCAGACCAGTCACTGCAGGTTATGACTCTGTGGCTCTTCAGCTTCAGCACTCATGTCTCAACCAACATAACTTCCTGAAGCAGCCAAAGGCACCCTGTGACAAGCACTCAACAGAAAAGCTGCAGAGCAAATACATGTGAGGCACAATTCATACAAAGAGACAACATGAGGACCTAAATAGTACCAGCTAAGCCTCTGTCCTTGCAGAATATTTTGGGTTTTTAACAAGATCAGTCCTCCCTGAATTATTTCATCACCGCTAACCAGCTATTACTTCCCACAGTCTTTACCATTCCCTTGCTTGTGGCTTCACAGTATGTGGACTGAAGCACTGAGATCCATGGAGAATGTATCTTGCTTTTGTTTCTGCTCAGCACTAAAGAGAGGGGGAGGGGGGGGAACTAACCCAAGTTCTCCTCCCTCTTCCTTCACAAGATGCAAAACCCTTCCTCTTTTCCCACGCCTTGGAACACATTTCCTTGAGGTCAGTGTTTGTTTTCGAAGCAATTCATACTAGGTGGAAGGAAAAAAAAAAAAAGCACCACAACTGAAACAGGAAACACTGAGCTTTCACTCCAACAGAAGTAAACTAGAATTTCCTACCTACTAGTCCCCTGCTACCAAAGCTGCCATAAAGGCACAGGAAAATAGCCTTAAAGCCTTATTAAAACCTGATTAAAATCTGCACATTCCCCACCCCCAACAAAAAGACCTGCTATAGCTGTTACGTCCTGCCTTCCAGAAAGGCATCAGGGCTTTTTAACATCTGTGTCTTGCCAATTTATCTGAAACACAGCACAGCTCCTGCCCTGTTAGACTTTCACCCAGAATGACTTGAAGCTGAAAAGCTGGAGCCTAACAAGAGCTCTGGGTAAAAAGCATAGCTGTTTGTGCAGTCAGGGAACACTGCAACTGAGACCTGGCTTTGGGTCCAAATTACCTTCCTGAAACATCTCTAGAGCTCCAAGGTGCTGTTCCTTTCAGCTGTATGACATCCTTTAGCTGAATTGCTCTGCAATGACATGAGTTTAGTGCTAACTATGCAGTTCCAATAAAAATATGCCAATTTTGTCTTTCCCCAGAAGTCTCTTTTTTTTTTTTTTAGAAGCAAGCTTGAACTTTATATAGAAACACAGTATCTGTAGAGACTTTCAGCAGTTTAGAACCTCCACTATTCAGCAGGCAAGTCTAGGATACTGCTAATCTAGTCATGTTAGTTCATAATTGGCAAGTAAAACACCCACAAGGCTTTAATGATTACTCCCCCTTCAAAAAAACACTAGCTAATAAACACAAAAGAGAAAACTCTTGATAAGCACTGAATCAGTACTTCCATGCAGCAACACATACACGGGGACTACATAAGGGATTGTGAAGAGAAAGATAAGGTAGCAAATAGAAAATACATTTCTGCTATCTGGAGAAAACACTCTTACAACTCTTCTCACCCCTTCTCTGAGGCTGTGTCTGGAAGCCAAGGAATGTGCTGGTTATAAAGAGGCCATTTATGACAGAGTTCAATAGCATTTTAAGAGCCAGGAAGAAGTAGCCTCATTAAAGAGACGAACTTGTACTGAGATTTCAACTGTAATAACCCTAGCTAATAACCAGCACAATATTTAGGGACAGACAAAGGAATTTTGTGTTGTAATTGTTGGTATTTTCAGTATCTGTCAATGTTTTTGCCTAACAAACATGTCCCTAGTTGTTCAAAAGCACATGCACCTTTCAAGCAGCTTATGCCAATTCTGGTTTCAAAAAGAGACAGACCAGGGAATACAATGGTCAACAAAATTCTCCTATTTCCAGCTGAAAGAGCTATAAAGCAACTGTTGAAATGAAACCAAAGCAGCAATGGCTAGGACAGAAACAACAAATCTAGACCACCAGTTACTCACACACATGACTTTTGATTGAAGTTCTTGGTTTCATGGCTGAATGTTTAAGAGTTGGAAGTAGCACTGCTAAATGCTTGAACAATGGAAACTCTAGCATTTAATTTGTGCCTGCTGAATTAAAAAACAAAGGTCCTTAAATCGTCTCCACACATGCTACATCATATGCAAGCCTCTTCTATAGAAGTAACACAGGCATATACACAGCATTTTCTACAATATCACAGCAGAGTGTAGTTGGAGACCTGTCACTAGTGCTGTCCCCCAGGGTTCCATGCTGGGCCCAGTTTTGTTCAACTCATTCATCAATGACTTGGACGAGAGGACAGAGTTGCCTTTGCAGCAAGTTCCTGATGATACAAAACTGAGAGGAGTGGCTGATAGCTCAGAGGGCTGTGCTGCCCTTCTGAGGGACCTCAACAGGTTAGAG
>NW_008684666.1:0-9911 GCF_000695815.1 Acanthisitta chloris | reverse complement strand
AGGAATAACCCCAAGCACCAGTACAGGCTGGGCACTGATCTGCTGGAGAGCAGCTCTGTGGAGATGGACCTGGGACTCCTGGTGGACAACAAGGTGTCCATGAGTCAATAGTGTGTCCTTGTGGCTAAGAAAGCCAATGGAATCCTGGGATTCATTAAGAAGAGCATTGTCAGCAGGTCGAGGGAGGTGATCCTGCCTCTCTGCTCAGTCCTCCTGAGGCCACACTGGAGTACTGTGCTCAGTTTTGGGCTCCTCAGGACAAGAGGGATGTGGAGCTCCTGGAGCAGGTCCAGGGGAGGGCAATGAAGATGCTGAATGGACTGGAGCACCACAGTGATGAGGAAAGGCTGAGAGAGTTGGGGCTGTTCAGTCTTGAGAAGGGACACTGAGAGGGATCTCATCAATGGATTCAAGTACATGAACAGGAACTGCCAAGATGATGGATCAGACTCCGCTCACTTGTGGAAACCAATAAAACAAGAGGCAACAGCAAAAACTGATGCACAGGAAGTTCCACCTGAATACAAGGAAGAACTTCTTTCCTGTGCAGTCACTGAGCACTAAACAGATTACCCAGAGAGGTTGTGGATTCTCCCTCACTGTTGATATTCATGAACATGGCTTTAGGGTGGCCCTGCTGGAGTAGGGAGGTTGGACCAGATGAACCACTGTGGCCCCTTCCAACCTAACTGATCCTGTGAGCATTACCACTCGAAGAGAATGTTTCTCACTTTCCTCATATTCTGTTCGACAAGAACAAGGACATTCTTCAAGACAAGGAAAAGGCTGCAATGTTTCTCCAATATAACAATTTCAAATATAATGTTTGGCATATCATGAATAGTTCAAGTTTCATGATAACCTCAATCCCAGGAATTCTTGGGCTACAGAACCCCAGAAGTGGCTGGCAAAAGAAATAGTTGTCTCTTCTGCATCCCTGTATCATGTTTTCATTAGAACACCCAAAGACAAGAATACTACAGCAAAATTACCAAAAAGTCAATGAAAACACTTTGACCTTTTTTAAATCATGAACGTTTTTGAGGAAATTTCTAATCCTTGAGACTTGCAAAAAAGCTTGTACCAAAGTACAGGGTCAAGTACATGTTTTGTATGCATCCTCCTAAAACCAGCATTGAGAACCTACATCCCTGACACTTCCAAAATAAAGCTTTTATATCCATTTTATTTCGTACACCAAAATGCAATTCAAATTTCAAATGATTTCCCAAAGAGTTGTAGGATGTCTTTATTATGTTTATACTGCAATTACTTCGGCAATTCTTCTGTTTTGAAGAGCAGAGAAATGTTTACTTCGTGTGCAGTACATACTCGATCACACAGAGGTTTCTAAGGTACCCTGCAGGCTATGTTTGTTACACAGCTAATGTGCCAAACACAGTCCTCCTACAGAGCCAAATTCCAGCAAACAAAAAGGTACTCCAGTCAACTGCTTGAATGAATCTGGTTCAGGCAAGCGCCTTGTCAGTCAAGCTGCTGATAAATTTAACACAACCCTCAGCTGTCACTGCCTAAAAAAGCTGAATATTTACAATCCAGAAGGTACAAGTCAATAGTTTGTTTGGTAAACAATAGCACGGGCTTTTATCTGATCTACAAACTACTTTATTCAACACCTCTGGGCGCTGGGTGATAGATTTACTTCCAGGTATTTCAGAAACTCACAGGAACACCTTCAGATCCCACCTCAAGATCCTTATCTACCATTCTCATCTATGTGGAATAAGTGACTCCACTTCCTTTCTTGGAAGAGGAAGCTGTTCCAATCTGAGCTTCAAACAAGCATTTGACACGGTGCCAATTCAAGAGAAGAGTATGTGGATTTCTACAAGAATTCGGGTGAGACTGGCCCCTTCGGTTTGTTTTTACAAGGAAAAATATTTCTGGTTCAAAATCATCTGACTGAAGGGATTTCACAAGCAGTTTCTCAAAAGAACTTCCCAGGCCAAGCAGGCATTTCCCTTCATGACCTCTCTGACAACACAGAGCACACTCAGGCAACAACAAACCAGAACGCAGCAAGAGGAATGTAACAATAAGTAAGATGGGAATGTAACATTAAGGAAGGAGGCAGACTTTCAGGGCAAGAGAAAGAACAATAAATCTCAAAAATGCCAGAAGAGTTATATGCAAAAAGCTGATGGTGAATGAAACACAAATGTGTATGATTTCAAGTAACTAAGTGGCAACTCATGTTTATGGGAGTCACCAAGGAAATAAAGACAGGTTATTGATAAGCTGTGGTCAGTGGTAAGTCTGAATGTTAGGAAAGTTAGATGTATGAAGTTAGATGGTGGGAAAAATGTTTACCCTGTTAGGGTGTTCAGGCACTGGAATAGGTTGCCCAGGGAGGTGGTGCAGTCACCATCCCTGGAAGTGTTTAAGAGGCATCTGGATCTGACACTGGAGGATATGGTTTAGGGTTTAGGGGTTCCAGCAGAGTGACAGGTTAATGGTCAATAATCCTAGAGGTCTCCTCCAGCCTTGATGAGTCTATGATTCTAAGTCCACACACTGGGAAATTTCTGGAGATGAGACAATATAAATTCTCAACAGAAGAAAGGGAATAAATGATTTCTCTTCTTTCTTCTCAATCAATGTAAGAGGTCAGTTAAAGCTGTGAATTTTCTTTCTTGATGGACTACATGTTCTTAATTTTTCTTTGTGGTCTGAAATTAGTAAAACTGATTCAACTTGAAATGACTGAAATTCTCCTCTCAGGACAGAAACATTCCTATTCTACTTTATCTATTGTTTGCATTGCCTAAGTGTCCTTTAGTAGGTAAGAAGTGTTAGTAACTTTTAGATTTTGTATGTTGATGTTTTTGGTAGCAACAGTCTGGTTTTATCTGAGGATACTTCCAGTGTAACCACAGAACCTTAGCAAATATTAGCATATTTCAGGGAAAAACACACAAATCAATGTTTACTCTGGACAAGGAAGTAATATTTCCCTTTCAAAAACAGTCAACATTTAAGTCTAACCCCCTCATCCCAAGCACTGTCAGTCTATACTTTCTATGACTCTTGCACTGCTAAAAGGGCCTTTGGATTTTAAGCCTTAATTTAAGTTCCTTGAAACTATCTTGTTTGAACATCATTTAGAAAGTTACCAGATGGGTCAACAAAACTAAACCCAATACATGATTGTTGAATCAACACTCGTGCAGAACAACTGAAACACTCAAGAGATCAAACAATAATGTGCAGCAATACTTTAGCATGGCATCTCCTGCTGTCAGGCTTTAAGCAGTGTTTATTTATTTTTCTGATAAAGAAATGTGGATTTTATTACTTAGGAACTCAAATGTCTATTTTTGTCTTGAAAGAAATACTAACATTTTGACGAACGTTTTCAGAGAGTTTGATTTTTAAGCACTGTTCTCTGCTTAGGAACATTCCTGGGAAAACTGTGGTTTTGTTCAGACTTCTCCTGATATTTGGTTCCCAGATAAACTAACAGATGTCAGAGACAAGCTGCAAAGCAGCTATTAGATAGTTATTAGGCTTCAAGTTTCATTGAAAGAATAGGCACAGAACTGAAGGCAACTTTAAGGCACATCTGTCTCAGAGGTGAGAAACTGGGGCATCTGCTGAGAGTTGTGGTTGTTCAGTCTGGGGAAGGGAAGGCTCCAAGGAGAGCTCCGAGCAGCCAGTAAGAGAGAGGGAGAAGGACTTCTTACAAGGACACATAGCCATAGGACAAGGGAGAATAGCTTCAAACTGACAGAGGGCATGTTTAGATTAGACATTAGGAAGAAATTCTTTACTGTGAGGGTGGTTAGGCACTGGCACAGGTTGCCCAGAGCAGCCGTGAATGTCCCATCCCTGGAAGTGTTCAAGGCCAGACTGGATGGGGTTTTGAGCAGCCTGGTCTAGTGGAAGATGTCCCTGCCCATGGCAGGAGGGTGAAACTAGATGGTTATAAGGTCTCTTCCAAACAAAACCATTCTATGCTTCTATGATTTGTTTCTTGCTGTGCTATACAGGTAACTTACCCTCTTCACAGGCTGGGAGGAGAGCTAGGGAATGCAGTAACTTAAATCAAACCCCAAAACCCAACAACAATGAAACACAACTACTTTGTCTCATAAAACTTTACTTGTTAAGCTCCAGAAGTTACACAGACTGAGCACAGCACTTTTTTTTTTTCTTCACAGAAGCATAGAGTCATCAAGGTTGGAAGAGACCTCTAAGATCATCAAGTCCAACCATTAACCTGTCACTGCTGGAACGCCCAAACCCTAAACCATATCCTCCAGTGCCAGATCCAGATGCCTCTTCAACACTTCCAGGGATGGTGACTCCACCACCTCCCTGGGCAACCTATTCCAGTGCCTGAACACCCTAACAGGGAAAATATTTCTCCTAACATTTGATCTTAATCTCCTGTCTCAGCTTCTTCCAAACAACCCTGAGGAGCTAAATGAAAGCAAACTTTAGCTAGAAGTCCAGCAGAAAGATGGCCCTTAGGCAGCTGTTCAGTTGCCCTGTGTCTGTGGAACCCATCCACTAGATGTCAGTGTCCTCTCGGGCAGAGAAAACCTCCCTGGATCCCAAAATAGGGCAGCTGGTAGTCCTTCGTTATCAGGTCAGCTGTACAGGAGGAAAATCTTATAAAGCATCCCTGGGCTAGAAAGAAGCAGCCAGTAACAGCAGCATTTGTGGATAAGACACAGAACACACATAGTCCTAGACACAGTTCAGCCAATAAGGTTTAGATGCTGAAGACTAAGAACTCTTTCATGCAACATTACTGATTAAAAGAACAGCACGTTGTTCAACAGCACACTGCAAATGGGTGACAGAAAGACAGAAAGATAAAGTTATTTCTATTTCCTGTTTCCTGAAATATCCCAAGCCAGAAACCCACACTCTTGGAAAAAAAAACCAAAAAACCAAAACCAAACACAAGACAACACAAGAATGGGCTCTACCTTTACAGAAATTTACATCAGGCTTAAAGAGGCTGAGACTCGGAAGTAATAAAGTAAGTTACTACAGCACAGTGTGAAATCCTCTGTGATAGGCATGAAACACCACACCCTAAATAAAGGGCAGAGCAGGAGCCAAAGTTCAGGCACATGAAGTGCCTGTTGTGGGAAGAAATGGGTAGGTCTTTCTGATCACCTCCACTAAACCTAGATATTATGACAAACTATACGTTTTGAATAGAATATTTCAGTTGGAATAGACCTAAAATTATCATCTAGTCCAACTGCTTGACCTCTTCAAGGGTGTCTAAATTTGAGTATAAAAGGAGAAAACTGTAAAAGGAATCTTAAACTTGATAGCAGGACCACATACTTGGAAACTAATGCCACTCCTACACATTATGCTGGGCTGATGGGCAAGGGCATGCCAGAGGGGAAGCACCATCAAGAGCAGACAAACAAGAAGAAGGTGAGAAAAAGCAAGCTAAGCTTGTACAACATATTTTAATACACCCAGGATTGTATAAGATCTGTATTACTGTGCTGGTTTTGGCTGGGTTGATGTTAATTTCTCCTCAGTAGCTGGCACAGTGCTGTGTTTGGATGCAGAGTAAGTGCAAGGAAACAACCACAGTAGTGGTAGCACACACAGGAAACTCTTATGAAGGAGACAGAGATGGCTGTGAAGCTGAAAAACAAGAAATTAAGAACTTCAGAAAGGTACAAAGTACAGATTCTGTTTGAGGATATCAGATCAATTTGACAAAGAATCTCTCAATCTATCTCACAGAAAGAAAATCACCCTGAAGCTAATTTGAGCAAGCACAGGACCTGGCTGAAGACACACATGTCCTGAAGAACCACTTCTAGCTACTACACACTTACATCTGGCATCCTTGCCAGACAGGAAAAGGCTAAAAAAAATTCACCACAACTTTTTCCCTCAGAAATAGGAACTTAAAAAAAAGAAAGAAAACGAGGAAGTTGAATAAAAGGAAATTATACAGAGCTAAAAAAGTAAAACATTTGCAAGCAGCCCAGGGCCTGTTGAAAGGTGCCAGGTAGCAGTACCTGTCACTGTCCTGATCTGGGATGGATTCTGGTGTCCTGTGCTCATCAACCTGCTCCTACTGTGGCCACAGTCTGTGAGCTCCTGCTCACCAACTGCCACTGAGGAAAACTGGGAGGATTCATTTCTGGCATTCTCAGTCTCCTCCAGTCAGAGTGAAGTATTATACCAGGTGCACATTTGATTTGACATGGTACTGCATTTTGATACTCTGAAGAAATTAAGAAGTGTATGATCCTGAAATTTATCTACTCAGAGAATCACAAAATCATTAAGGTTGGAGGACACCTCCAAGACCATCGAGTCCAACCATTAACCTGCCATTTTGCTGGAACCATCACTTTTACTGTTTGCTGTTTTATAACCAGGTTATTTTTAAGGGACTGTCTGTCTTCTACCCAGATCCTATGTGGCTGAGCAAGTCTCAGACAGTTTTAACCTCTTGCTCTTGTGCTGAAAATCCAAAGAAATCTCAAAAAAACTGCCCTCAATATGGAAATAACTACAAGTTTTTCCTCCCACGTGCATCTCTGTCCCACAAGAACGCTGTGCTTGCTGGTCCATCTCTTTCCAAGGTAATTGTTTTGATAATGTTAATGAACAAGCAGCTCTTTAACAGCAACAAAGGCAATAAGGGGAGCATCCTGCTCAAATTCCAATCCTTCCACATTTCCCATAAGCTTTATTTGCACCATATTTTCATCCACCATGCTGACAGCATTGGTTGGTCCAATACAGTTGTACTCAGCACCAATATAATTAATTGACCTGTAGAATCATCTACTCATCTTCTTCCCCAGTTAGGAACATATCTATTGTACCATGTATGGCAGATTCTCATTTCAACACCCCTAAAAAAAAATAAAGGAACATAAACCCAACAAAACTAAAAAGGTTTATAGTGTTTTGGGATCCTTTCCAGGCAGAATAAGATAATCCCATTCTTCCATTGTCCCAAACACCATAATTAACATTATTAGTACTCAACTAATTTGCTGTGTTCAAGTGACACCCCCTCAGCTTCCAAGAAGCCTTTACAAAGCAATTATTCTTTCATGGTTTATTGATTCTGATTACATTAGTGTTATGTACTTAAATACCTAGATCACACCCAAACCCTGTGAGTTACAGATGCTAAAGGGTTAGTGAGACTGATGGAAATCACAAGATTCTTATGTCAAGGAAACAGCAAAATTAGGGCAAATCAGCAAAAGTAGATGTTTGGCCTTTCCATCTTGAAGAGAAAGGTAAGGATCACCAGATACAATTCCAAAGCATACTTCAGATTTTGAAACAGTTTCCTTCTAGCTTAAACCATAAGTGCATAAACCACTATCTGCTGCCTCCCCCATCACATATTGCACTAGCTAACAAATGGAGTACAGGAATGAGGGTTTGACTATCTACATGGTTATAAGGCATGGAGAGAGAGGTTTCTTTCTTTACAGCTTTCGGATTTTTTAAGTTTGGTATGAGCTTCATCAGTGCAAGTCTGTTCAACGTCTGGTGCAATGAACTAAGACAAGGACAGTTTCACACCCAGCCCTACAGACAAGGGTCAGCTGATTTGCTTTCTGTCCCGGAGGCAATCGTTAACATCAATGACCACAGCTATTTATACATACTGAGGTTTTCTCTAACTGCTGCATTAAGTTTAACAGTTTCCCACCTCTTCGCTTTTTATTCCAATTCTGTTTCCTTTAATCTCATTTCCTAAGCCACTCATCTCCTTTCTTGCCATTCCTTCCCATATCAGAGCAAATGCTGTCTGTACAGTGACTTGCTCCTGACACAGGGTGCAGCCCACACCTGCCCACCTAGGAACAGCAAAGCTGCTCAACACTCAATCAACCAACTATTCCTCTTGTCTCTGTCTACATAGAGATTAAAAAAAATAATACTAATGATTCTGAGTTGTGGTCAAATTCACATCCTAATTCTGGAAACCCAGGAACCATTTCAGCCAAGCCACAGGATGAGCAGTGTGAGTGGTGAGACACTGGGACAGTGGCAGCAGGGGACAGGCAGCACAGAGCCTCCTGCCTGCAGAGACAGAGTCAGCCAGCCTTGTTCGACTGTAAAATATTGGTGACAGCTCCTGGCACAAGCAGAACCTCTTCCACTTTGTCACTGCCTCTTTCAGCTGGGCACATTGCTCAACACCCACTGCTCACAGAGCAGCAGGCTGCTAACCTGCACACCAATAAGCCATGAACACCTTCCTGTTTTAACTGGCTAAAACTCAATGTAATCTCCACAAACTCTTTGTCAGCAGCTTCCTCCTAACCTTTACTCTTCTCTGCTGCCTTCTCCATCATGTTGTTTCTACCTCCCACAAGGAACATTAGACTTTATAGCATTTTACTGAATAATGAACTCCCAGATCTAAAACTGGAGAAGCAACACCTAATTGCACTTTTAGGTAATGGCAACGTGAATGTGGTCACAGCTCTTCAGAATGACAAAAGAAGTAGACAAAATACAGGAAATGAGGAAAGTTGCAGCACCCAAGTTACTTCCTCCAACCTACCAAAGCCTCTCTTGGGAAAGGTTAGATAAGAATGGAATCTAAAAAGTTTTACCAAGATAGGAAATACTAAAAAACAAAGTGTGGGTTTCTTTTTTCATACAAGAAAATAGAACAACTGGGAAAAGTGAGGATACATAGCAGTGAACAACTTAAAAGGAACAAGTTGTACTGCTGCTTACAGCCATGAAAGCTACGTGACTTGCTTTTCAGTGTGGAAACAGATGTGCCTTTAGTCAGAAAACAACAAACTTCTAAATGCCTACAGATGTGGAGCACTGCCCATTGCTGTGTCTCTAGCTAGGAAAGAGGCTTGATACCGTGTGCAGCTGGGACTGGGGAGAAACAGTGACCCTTTCCAAACATCAGAACTACCCACACTTACTACAAGGAGAATTATTTAAGCACACTAAGTAGGACACAAACCAAGTTTCTCAATCTCATTTTCCCTTGATGGAAGTGGCAGCACTCCAAATTAAAATCAATACCTTTAAAAAAGCTTCAGTTAATTTTCCACGTGTCAGTTAAGTTTAACTTCATCCCCAATGTTTGCTGCAAGTTTGACTTTAAGGAACAGCAGAATTTTCCTAAAGCAATGCCCGCTTTAACCCCTGCACTGTGCCTTCCCTCAAAGACTACCTTCCTCCCATTCCCAATTCCTAGCATTGTGCATCAGTATTCCACTGTGCGACCAGAACAGCTATTAATGCTAATCAGCCCAGACAGGAATCCGAGTTTGTTCTAAAGAGACAGTAACTGAATGACAAGTAATAGGATGAGACATACAGGATTGCTAAGTCCTGGCTTTAAAATGCAAAATACAGAAACACATACTCTCCAGCCAAAGTGAATTAATTCACAGGGGCAGTGAAGTATCACAATGTCTTATCAGGATGCAAGTGCTTCTCATAGATGCATTATGGTGAGCAGCACAGGATGTGAGCACGCTCAAGTACACTACTCACCAGGAGATTGCATCAGGGCCCCGGTGCAAGCTGCACTGCTATTCCCTCTGAGTACTGACTGTGTGCCTTGTAGCTGTCAGGACTCATCATCGATTTCCAAATACTCAGATTAGGCTTTGGTCTCCAGCAATCGGCACAAGAACCAAGCTTAGACAACAGCTCAACACCACAGTTCCTCCTACTAGAAGGAGCCATAAGCATTATTACCTGGTCCAGTACAAACCTGGAGTACTAATCCTGGTGAAATGAACAAACCATAACATGAAAATTCATAAGAAACACTGTGCATGAAGATTCATACACAGACCATTTAAACCAGTCTGGTTAATCCTCACTGTCCTGTTTGCCAAGCTTCTTGCCTCATTGTCCAAAGGCAACACTTAGATTTTCACTTA
>NW_008684665.1:17913-35221 GCF_000695815.1 Acanthisitta chloris | reverse complement strand
TGTGCTGCGGTGCAAAATTTTATTGGCAAATCACAATAACAAATATCTGTTATTTTTGACAGTCTGTACAATTTCCAAGGCACAACTCCCCCCAGTATTTATCTTCATAAAAACATATGTAGATCAAAAAACATCACTGCTGAAATAAGAATAAAAATAGTCATATTTTAATTTAAAAACCCTTGTCTTTTTTTCCCCACAGAATATCGCTTCGTGTCTCTCCAGGTTCCCTACCGCTCAGGAATAATATACAGAAATAATTTTTCTCCTGCGCCAATGTAAATTGCGTAACGTGAACCGTCTCAGTGCGGTGCATCACATCTCCCCTCGCAGGGCTCTCGTCCTTCGCCTGCCCCACACGGCCCAGGCCCGGCCAGCGCCGCTCCCCGAGGGATGGACAGACAGCTGAGACACAGCCAACACCACCTGGGAACACAAACTGCCAAACCCACCGCGAGGGACACGCGTTCGTCCCCAGCACAGGAGCTCCACACGCCGTGGGGGTCGGAGGGAAAGGCCAACCCTGTACCTGAGCCAGCAGTCCTGTCCCTGCTCACCTGCACACAAAGGTGACTGAAGACCAAACACCGTGAGCTGCCTGCAACGCTCCTGTTGAAACACCATCTTGTGTCTTGCATTAATGCAGAGTTAAAAAGCCAGAGCTTCCAGCCTCACACGGCCTTGAGCTCCTCTGTCTGCCTTTCCGCCGCGTTCTTGCTCAACTGTCGCTCGGATTTCACAAGAGGAATGACCTCGTCTCCCTGAGACAACAATCCTGATCCAGAAACCTAACAGCTGTTTTAACCAGTGTCTAATTTTCAGAAGTGCAATTTACATACACATCCCAGAACCTGAAGGTGTTTTGTAACTCCGGAAATGCAGAAAAGTATCACTGGCTTGGAATTTATTTGGTTTTCCATATCCCAGGGAAAGCAGGAAGCAAAGCCTGGTAGGTAAGCTGGGCAGCTTTGTATCTAAATATATATTTTTAGTGTTCTGTTTCTGAAAGATTCCCTCCAGACACTGTGTCATGGTGTAACCCTGTCTGCAAATGGGCACCACGCAGCCATGCACACGCTCCTGGGGAAGAGAATAGAAAGTAAACCTCATGGGTGACTTTGAGACAAGAACAGCCTTGTAATTGAACTAAAGCAAAGTATTAGAATAATAGTTAATAATCATGAAAAGGAAAAGAGAGAGGAGTAAAACCCGAGGAAGACAAGCCATGCAGGATACATGTGCTCACCACCCACTGACCTGTGCCCAGCCCTGAGCAGAGACTCGTGGCTCCAGCTGATAGCTGAGCACCACATTCCATGGTCTGGAACATCCCTTTGAGCAGTTTGGGTCAGCTGTCCTGGCCATGCTCCCTCCTCACCAACAGAGCAGGGGAAACTGGAATGTCCTTGACTTCGGGTCAACACTACCTAGCAACAACTAAAACATCAGCCTGTTATCACATTATTCTCACACTGAATCCGAAGCACAGCACTGTACCAGCTACTAAGAAGAAAATTAACTCTATTCCAGCTGGAACAACAGGTTTTCCTCTCACTATTCCCTCTTAATACATCCATTACTACAGCACTTTTTGAGGATTCTGCCTCAAAAATTACACAGAAAGCTCAGAAATGCACCTTTTAATTGAATGTGAAGCGAAGCCCATGCCCTGCTCCTTATCCCTTGACCAGGCACGTCACAGGCTATAGCAACACAAGACATGAAACAAAAGGAAATTAAATAAAAAGTATCAAAATGCAGCACCATAATTGCAGAAACATTCACTTCCTGCTGCCACAATTCCTATAACTACATTCTCTTTCCTGTCCTTCAGCCTTCCCAGGCCAGGACCACCTTCAACCCTCTCTATGTCCCTCTCGTACTCATTCCCCTCCACTGCTTTTTTTAATTCCCCCACCTCCTTCATTTTATGTTTCTTCCATTAAATCCTCCTTTCTGTCTCTCTCTCCTCCAATGCTTCTCACACGCTTCCCTTCCTTTCACAAAAATACTTTCTCATCAACTGTATTTCAGTCTCTACCTGAGCAGGAATACAAAGTCACAAATTAACGTAGCATATTTTTATTTCTTTCTTAGAAACTGGAAGCCACCAAAATTAACCTGAACTAGCTTTTAACACCAGTTCACACCTCCCTCTCTAAAGCCTCAGCCCCTCAGTGGCAAGTACAAAGCCAAACCTCCCCAGTTTCCTCGTCCATCCGTAGTCGTCTCTAACAGAGATTTCTGATTTTTAGTTTGTTAAATGGTGAAATAAGTATGACCTTCCAACAACAGATACATTCAATGAAAACAATGGCCTAATCTATGCACATTATTTGGTACCAATTGAACAATACTGGCTTAGAAACTTTATACAGTTAATATTATGCAACTTCCCAGCCAAAAGACATTACATCAGTATCAAAGTGCTTACTTCCTCAGTTTTGAATACAACCCCCTGAATAAAACACAGATGTTTGCAGTCTGGGGTACATGTAAACCATGCCTATAAAACAGGTGTTAACGAGTCTCTGATTTGCTGACGATAAATAACGTTGACAATAGTAGTCTAACAAAGACTGTTTCTTCCCATACCTTGGGTTTTTTAATGCCATGTTTTGGTGAAGCATCCTGCCATCATTCTCTAAAAATGTTGTATTTGGGTGCATGTAAGTCACTACAGTACTTTTTTCTCTTTTTCATCCAAAAATTGCCCTGGTCTGCCTCACTCTCTCAGAGGCCAGAGCTGGTTGTACTCACACTGACAGTGGGAGCTGTGTAAGTCCTCAGCCAGAGGCAACGGCCAGAGCACAGTTCTTGTTACAATACAGAACAGTTTACTTCTAGGTTCACAAAATCAGGGTTATGATATGTAATGGCATTATGATTTTCTCTTCAATTACAGCAATAAGAGAGTACTGCACACAGCTAACAAAACCTGTCACATATTTGCCATCAAATATTTGTGCTATCAACAAATATTAAAATTGCATAATCATTCTGCAGTGAAAGAACAGCCGTAGAAACCCTACACCCCAAGTGCAGCTGACATCACAAATAGACTGAAGTATCACTGAAAATCTCAGCATCACAAATAGACTGAAGTATCACTGAAAAACTCAACACATAAAAGCACTTCAGTCAGTGCTCGTGCTGTGGCATTTCCCTGGGAATCTTGATCCCCAGTTTCCTAAAATGCTCAGTAGGCATTTAATACCATCATCCAGCTGTTGGTGCAGTTCGAGGAGCAAGAAGCATCCTACAAGGACTCAGACAAGATGTCAAGGTCTGCTGCCAGGACTGCTTTCTTCAGCAAGGATGAAAGTTTCCTCTGTCTCCTGCCCATGGGGCTCTCCTCACATTATGATATGCTGCTTCTCCTCTGATGAGGAGCTTCTCTTTGTGAAGGGTCCTCACTGTCACTGTCACAGTTGCTCTGAAATAGAAAGACCACAGTGTCTCAGTCACGTAAATGAGATACCAAACTCTTCACCATGATGTTCTATTATCATATCATATATTGATCTTAAACGATATCTATAAATCATATAATGCCATCTGTTGAGAAAAGCAGAGCTAGTAGAACTCTCACAGAAGAGGAGCTAATAGACCTCTCACAGGAGGAGGTCACACCCTCACCCTCCATCACACAGCTGGACACAAGATCAGCAGCAAACTCTGTCACAGTAACAGAATGTAGAGCAGCATTAAAGACACAAAGAATGCCGTGGTCCCACCTAGTTTCCCACTCAAAATCATTGCTGTCCTATTGGGCTGTGAATCCATGTAAGGACAGCAAAAATCACTGCACTGTACAACTGGTTCTTCCCTTCTCCCCATTTAGCAAACGTACCCACCGAACTTTCATCCTGTATTAGGCCCTTTTCCACCAGCGCACGAGACAGGAGGTTGCACAACGAGACGACGCGGTAAGAAAGCTATGGAGAGAGGGAGGAATGACAACATGACCACACACATCCAGGGCAGACATCCAAATACATTTCATGTACCTCCTGCCATTCCCCTCTCACGTTCGATCCCACCGGGCTCGGGAAGCCAGAGGTGAGAAGCGTAAGACTCACCCTCCATCGCCTCCGCGCGTATTGCCGCTTGAAGTTTTCCATGTTAACGGCAGATGCTTTCCGAACCAAAGCCTGTTGCTTGTCCACGGGCTGGAAGACACGAGAGAAATTTTATTCTCTGGCTCCCTTTGGTGCATAAAATGCGCAAGATTCCTCACGTGCACTGGAGCCGGCTGAAAGAATGTTGGCTGGGAAAAGCAGAAGAAAAATGATTAAATCTAGTCCACCCTGTGCCTGGACAGAATCCCTTTGATCTCAAACAAAATCCTAAAACTAGAGGGTACTAAGGCTATGCTTTCACTTTGTAAAGTTGTTAAGGTGCTTCTCGGTGCACACCTGCACATCCATTTCTCTCTGGATGGCATTACTATATTAAAATGGGAAAAAGTGAGTTGTCATCTGGTACTAGTGACAAAGATGCATGCTATCTGAAAAAACTCTGGCTTTGTCCTTTACCCATACCTGGAGTATGAGAGCATCAGACATCGATATCCTGCCAATAAATACATGAGGAAAGAATTGCAATACCTGACTATGGAAATACAGGAAGAAAAAAAGAATATGTATCGGAATTCAGACATGCGCCCAGCACTGTGGGATGTCAATCTGATGTTAGGGAACAGATGTTCCACAAATCCTGGCAAAGTCCTTCTGAAAATGAAGCACATTTCAACTCCAAAAGAACATCAAAATTTGCATAAACCAGAACAACATATCTAAGAGATTGAGAGACAAAAAGGCTCAAACCCAGACCTGGTAAAAGAGAAAGGCCAGGAATCAGCCCTCCAAAATTATGGAGTTTATGGAGTGACAGCCAGTCCAGCAGTTCTGATCTGCATGTGTGGGAGGTGGATAGCACAGAAATATTTGTGCTGGACTGGACTGGAATGCAATCAAGACACGTACTGAAGCAGCAAGAGTACCAAAGGAGAACGGAAAACACATCAGTGAGGATTTAAACAGTTTTTTTCAGCAAAATAATTGAAAATGCTTATGGGACAACAAATGAACTTTTCCTCATCAAATGCTGTAGATATAGCATTTGTGCAGATACCTCAGCAGCAATTCAAGGAGCCAAGCTATCAGCTGGGCCCTTTCTCATTCAGATGCATACACCATTTGCATACAACAGAACTGGGACAGCTAAGCATTAAATATCATTTCCTCCTGCTGCAAACAGCTAGCATGGTGCAACATATTAGTCAAAATCAATCTGAAGTGGAGAAAATGTCACTGGCTAAATGTCAGCTGTACAATCACAGTGTCAAATTTCTCAGTCCCCTCCCAGCAGCAGAACCATGGCTCAGCCTAAATCATTCACTTCACTCCAGACTGTCAGTACCTGCCCCTCCATTTCTAAGTATCCTGCAAGCCAGTGACCTTGGTATTGTCTCCATCATCACAATATCTTCTCAGAAGCAGCATGTCAGGGACCTCCTTCAGCCCAGAGGGCACAATCCTGAAGGACCAAGTCACAACAACACTGCCCTCACCCAAACGTGTTCAGGAATAGAGTGGACTCATTAATATTCCTTCTCATCAAGCTAGTGCATTTGTTCATCAAGAAAATCTGTATGAGCAAAGAATATGAGATCATGGCTGAGGGACAGCAGACTCTTTCTTGAGTGTTTTCTGCAAATACTCTCACTAGGCTTTAAGTTATATTTTAAGGATTAAGACTCTCCCCCTCATAAAAAAATCCTGTGTTTTGATTCCCCTGGAATCTAATCTCATGGGTCTTCCAGCTCAAAGGAACCTGCAGAAGTGACGATTGAATGTTCTGAGACAATAAAAAAATGGACACACACAACATTCTCAATACTACTGGTCACAGTAGAGCCCAATTCTCCCCAGCCAGCCACCACCATCAGCCTGCTAGGGTCATATCCTGGATATCTGCACTACTTTGAAGCTTTGGAAAAGTTTACATCTTGTGCCAAGAATGATGCCACAGGGAGCACAGAGAGTTTCCATCCTCCAGCGAGTACAATGACAGGGGCCAATACCCCAACTGAACAACGCTGAATTCTCACCAGCCTCTGCACACCTTCATGAGGACACGGCAGCAATGGGGCCACTGTGCTCTGCACGAAGTGGAGGAGAGTATGCTTTGATCTTTTTGTCTCAAAGGAGGAAACATTATTCCTAACCATGCTAGAAACAAGAATTCAGTTTATTTACGTCATTAACTTCTCTGAAGGAGGAGGAGGGAGGCAGGACAGTGAAAGCCATACTCACTGATTCCTGCAGCAAACGCCCACAGCTAATCACAGGGGCTGCAAACTGGCTGCAGAGCCTGAACCAGCAACTCTTTTCAGCACACAGAAGCTTGACAATCTTTGCCAGTTGCTAACTAACCATCAGGGAACAATTGCATCCTGCATAAAGAGCTATTTATTGTGTCCACAACCGAGACGTGTACATCTGTGCATATTGACACACTATAACCAAATGACTTCTTTGAAGCACAAGACAGCAGAACATATTCAAGTTGAGCCAACTTTTACTTTCTGAAGCTTAAGAAAAAAAATCTTTACAGCAAGAACACTAGTCTCAAATCCCATGTAGATTATGTTAGTTCTAGCTTTGTCATCTTCTTCACCATAGAAAACAAACCAGAGCACTATGTTATCACTTACCAGTCACAAATCAATAATTGCACTGTAAAATTACCAGTTATTTGATCATTTCACTCTAAATTCCTAATGGTGTCTTTTGAATAGCATTTCTTTGGCATAGGATAGGAAACTTAGCTGAATTTTAAGCTATCAACAGCTAACACCTTTGATGGCAAAAGACTTTACCTTCTCTTTGTTGGCAGCCATTTCACAGAGAATTTCCACAGCAGTAGCTAAATGTTAAACTACTACACCATTTTCTTTGTTTTGCAGGGCAGATCTAACCTTTGCAGATATTTCTGTCATACTGTCTATAGGACTGCCTGCAGCAGGGCTACAGAACTGTTTCCTTCGGCCAGACAAAGATACTATAATGAGATTTTTGTTATTAGTTTCCAAGCATCCAAATTCTAGCAAATGCAGACTGGCTTATTCTTTATTCCAAGTAAGTTACTTAGCAATCTTCAGGAACTGTAACACACAATGCAGTATGATATACACAATACCAAGAGCTGTAGGGTTACATGTGTCCATACCACTGTGATACTCTTGTTCCTGCAAGCTTAGACACCTAACAAGTTACAAAGCCCTTCAGTACTACAGACTGCTGGGAGATTCTGGCTTTGGTCAGCATCTTGTGCGATGCAGCCGAACTTCCACTTCAATTCTAGGTGATGTTTTTGTGCAGAATCTGTGCACTGAAACCTTTTTAACCTTAGGTACATTCAAACAGGCAGCAAACCCTGCACCTAGCCTGATCTCAGCATTACTGATTGGATTCTGCCATGTCAAGATTCAACCCCGCAAGGAATTCTTCAGAGCAAGATCTATTTAGCAGCTCCATTAGTGATTCATTAATATCTTTGCTGAAAACAGAGTCAAAGTTTCTGTTCACACAGGCTTCATTTTCCAGTTGAAAACTACTCATTAGATCCTGTATCCACTTGAGTTCCTCAGAAACCTCTTGTCTGAGACAGTCATAGTGACCCTGCAGCTCGGCGTATTTCCCAGCCATGCCCGTAAGATTGGTGCCTACAGCCTTGATATCATCTTGTAAGTGTCTCTTCAGGGACTCGATTTTACGGCATTCATACTTCAGCTGGGACAGCTTGTGTCTCACGCTTTCATTCTCTTCTTTATACCAAGCTTCTTTCTCATTATAAATGGAAAGCAGAGCCTCGATGTCCTCCTGCAGGGAATCGTGGGATGCAGCCAAAGTGCTGAAACCCTGTTCCGTACGTGAAATGTCTTCTACTACCTGGGCAAAGCGCTCAAAGTTGATGTAGGTGTTGTTGGGAGGCATACTTGAATGGCACTTTATGGTGTACTCTCTGAGGCGTTTTGTCTTCAGCTGTGTGTTCTCAACCTTCTGGTTTTCTTGGACGTGAGTTTCTTCTTTCAGCTGGTGAGTCGTCAGACAGAGGAACCAATATTACTGAATGTTTACAGGACAGTGCAGTAATTCAAAACCTCTACACAAACAATGCAGCCTGAACTTCCACGATGCTGGGGGATTCTCTGCTCACACAGATTTTCCTTCATGCATTGGATTAAAAGAAAAAAACTACCAAACACACCAGCCCAAAACCAAATGTGACAAGTGATGTGCATTAATTCCATCGTGCTAAGTGCAAATAACGTGGCTACGACTTATTTTCATGTTAATTTTTAGCAGTTAGCAGTGTCAAAGCTATCAATAATTGTAAGAGAAGAGAATATTTGAAAGAAAAACAACTCTAAAAACACTAAAATTAATGTTTTGTGCAATGCAAAGCAAAAACTGAATTTCAGAAATCCTCGGTAGTCATGCTGAGATTAGCTAAATGTATTTTCAAGAAGAGACTTATTGACACGTGCAAGTGATGTTTGTGATGAGAAAATACATACGGCCACAGGGATGTAAGCACATCAGCACACGCGGTACAGCCGTTCTCTTGAGACAAATGGTTTTTCCATACTGACTGCAGTCAACTCTCAGTTCAAGAAATCACTGAACACAACACACAGTATATGTCCATGCAAACAGAGAAGGATGGAAAAATGCAAAGCCTAGTTCAATATGGGATACTGAAATGTGCAATACACACACAGAGGCTTTGCCACCCTCCTTTTGAAAGTCGTGATAACAAAAGGAGTCATTTGCAGAAATCCAAGGGTTTAGTCAGACCCAACCAATTTCTTCCCAGCACACCTCTTTGAGGCACCCAGGGTCACTAACTTAGGGGGCAGTTTTCTGTTCAGCATCCCAAGAAGAGTGAGAATATGACCTCTGCTCACGGCAAAATGCAAGACCCGTTTCTTTAGTTGCTCTTACCGTTATCCACGGATGAGACAGAGCTTCCTGGATGGTAAGCCTCTTCCTGAGGGAAAAACAACAAAAATCCAACACAGACCCAAATGAGAAATAGGTGGTACATGAGTCCTTTGGTCCACACTTCACTTCTCCCAGGCTTCCTACAAAGCATTTGTCAAGATGATGCCAGGACAAGCTCCCAGATCTCAGGGCTGTGGTTCTCCCCGAGCCACACTGCCTGAATGTAGCTTAGTTACTGTTCTAAACCTCAGTAACTAACTGTCCTCACTCCACTCAATTTTCATTCTTACTTGATCAAAATCTACCTGTATTTCTGTGCACTCTTTGTTTCACTCATCCAACGTGCTTAGAAAATAAATTCTTGCAATGCACCTTTGGTACAACTGTGTCTGAATCAATATACACAACAGTAACTCTAGCAAAGCTGTCCCCTGGCCATGACATTACATCGCTGCAGGAGCTGCCGTTTCCTGAGAGGAACATTTCTGAGAGGAATACTTCAAACCTAACCAAACTTGCTCAATCCTAACTTCATTCTGCATTGCAGCAGTGTGGTGAACAGCACATCAGAGCAGTGAGAATCAAAGACAGAAACGCAGCATTGCACAGGGACCAACTCTGGACGTGGGACAAATATCAATGTCACTGACTTCTTTCTTCAAAGGAGGCTGCTAGACCTGTGCAAACCTCTCACCAAACCCTACCTACTCCACCCTACACTGAGGCCTCGTGGTTTGCAGAGGTCTTTGCCAAACAGTTCTCTCTCTCCCTCATAGCTGTTTTCTCCCCTAATGAAGCTATTAGAGAGAACCACAATGGCCTGACTTCCCTCCAGGACAAGAAGATTACAGAGAAGGAGATGCTACTTCTGCATGCGTGTTGTTTAAAGCAAGAAAAACTAAAAAATATCTGTGGTGCACAAATTTGGAATAAAGACCTGCATAGCTGTTACACAAACTCTAGGTGATTGCCACAGATGCAGAGGCACATAACAATTCCAGTATCAGCACAGGTAAAGATTTCTCTGACACTGCACCACTGGGAGCATATTCTGGGATGATATCACCTCCTTGCAGTAGACTGAAATGGTGGAGTGGTAGTTACCCTGAACTCGAGCCTCTGTACACCATTTTCTGCCCTTCAGCTACTGTTCTACCAGCCTGACTCAAGTGAGAATTCAGTCCTGAATGTGAAATTTGACTGAGGAGATTTGGTTACTTTCCTTAGGGTTTCTGGGTGCAGTGATTAACTAGGGGCACAGCAGCATCCTCCTGTCTTGCTCTTGAATGGCAATATACACACTGCAAAGAAAGCTTTGCACATTACTCCTCAGGTTACAATTCACTAAGATTATTTTAGAGACAAATGGGTCTTTAAGATTTTGTTTACCGTGTATCTTTCACCAGGAGTTTCTGAATGAAATCTTTTGCCAGGGCACTGGTATTGCTGAAAAATTCTTCATCAAAATCATAGTTCACAGCTGTGATGTTGGCAAGTGTTTCTTGTTTAGTTTCTCCAAGGAAAGGCGATGCACCACTGAGCCTACATAAACCAGAAAGAAGAGTCAGTTGAAAAATTAAACAGCACAAGTGCCCTAATGAAATTACAGTGACCACGTAATATACTCTCTAGGACATCTGTGGCGCTGGTGTTGCAGTAGCTATGCCATGTGGGAAATAGTAGAGTCAGCTCTGGCTCCCTACATCTATGGTCATGCATCAGACTCATCTTGAAAGTCTCTAGTGTAGCACTAATGCATGCACACAGGTAGAAATACACAGATTCTCCCAAGTGTCTCATGTGAGTCATCACAAATCAAACTATAAAAGCTTCAGCTGAGGAAAATCTCTATCCCTGTGAACCCATAAACACTACCAGGCTGAAGCTTCTATCACCTTCAAGCAGATTTACTTCAGGTAGGAAAAGCCCTGCCCCTACTTATTTTCTGTCTGCAAAGCTACTGACAAGTTCCCTGCACAGTGGGTTCAGCCAAGAGTCCTTTCTCAGCTGGAACTAAAATACAGTGTGTGATCCCAAGTCAGGCATGTGGCCTTGCCTAGGGGTCAACTCCACTGGCCATGCTGCTCAATAAAAGGAGTCCACAAACAAAAGGACTTTGGCTGCAATAAAATCCAGCTGTTTCTGAACAATGCAAAGTTTCATTCTGCTTACACCCTGCAAGGATATAATGAAGACATCATCATAACAAAATGCCATCTAGCAATCTTCACTTAAGAAAAAGCTTTGCTCCTGCTTTGCCTGTCTCTTAACTGCGACCATGGACCTTCATCTTTGATGACTATTTACCTTTGCTGTGTCAGAACACAGTCATTGCAGAGTCCTCCTGCCCTGCCTTTCCTCCTGGTTACTCCCTCCCTGAATACACAGGGATGCTGCCTTGCAAAAGTCTGGCTTCCAGGAAATGTTATTTATACCAAGGAAATCGATCTCATCCTTCTTTAAAAATCTATTGGACTATTACCGTTCTTACCTGTTACATCCAGCTTTGATGGCATAGTTTGAGGATGCAGCAGGTTCAAAACAGGACTGCAGCAAACTCCTGGGATCTAAATGGAAGTTTTGCATACTAAACCATTTGCTTAGGTGTTCCTGCTCAACAGACCTTTCGCCCTGTCTGCACTGCCACTACCAACATGGTAGTGTTTGCTAGGAGTTTTGGGAGGTAAGCAGGAAGTTAGATGGGACCACCTGAACCTTTCAGCCCAATCCCCAGCTACCACATGTGGTTTATCCACAGAACAAATATTTGAGTGCATAAAACTGTTTTGTACAATGCATCTGACACAGCAAGGCAGCATGAGTGAGGTCCTTCCGTTGTCTTCAATGCAGTAAATTTCATCCCATTAACCACAGTCAGTCTCACTTCTTAACAGGTTTTACATACTCCATCTTAAGCTTTT
The DNA here is from genome assembly GCF_000695815.1 of Acanthisitta chloris. NCBI lineage: Eukaryota > Metazoa > Chordata > Aves > Passeriformes > Acanthisittidae > Acanthisitta > Acanthisitta chloris. Next base: position 23,286 of record NW_008684665.1, on the reverse strand, counting down.
GTTCCATTTCTGCTGGCCACAAAGAAGGCTACCAGCAGGCACCCCACCACACACCATGGGCGTTGTTCCAAAACTAGAGCTTGGAAACCTGCCCTAGAGCCTTGGTTTCTTTTCCTTTTCCCGTACCGTGAAGTAGCTGTAATTATACCTTTTCGCCCCAAAGCCAAAGCCAACAGTGTTCTGTTCTTTGACTTTTATTTTTTTTTCTCTTTGGGACTCAGTTTTGAGGTCTGTGAAACAGGAGGACTCTCAAATCCTAGTACCTGATGCAAATGACTTTTGTCATACGCTGACTCAGTGCCTGTAAGCATGTAACAGCTGACCTCAGTAATAAAGGCTTTGCCCTCAAAACCCGGTGAATCACTCCCCTGGTTACTGAACTGAGGACTTGCATGCATTTTGATCTCTACTCCTGATGGTGGCTTCCATTTGACTGCTGCCACGTTTGCTAAAGAAGGTGGTATCATTAACACACGTCACTTACCCAGAATACTTCAGAATCAAAGGTTTTAAAATTAACAGGCAATACCAGTTAAAGGCACACAAATATCTAGCCCATAGCCTATGATGCAAGCTGACCCCTCCCATCATAAAAAGCATGCTCTTTTTTCTGACCATTTGTAGGGAGACATTTTTCAACCTTAATCACTGTGGCATCAAGCAGGCAAAGCAGGTCTCCTACACTCGATGCAGTACAGAAATCCTCTCTGTCACTCTACCCCAGCACAGTACCCTCAATGCAACTGAAAACCCTCAAGAGCAGCTGGCTCTGAGCATCACTAATCACGTGGTGAGCATTCCCACCTGCTTATCCTCAACTCCTAAGTTTTCCTCTCGTCGTTTATGAACACCCATAAAGAGCAAGTTACAAAGTTTAATATCCTAGCAAGTACATATGTCATTGAACACCAGAGTGATGATAAAAACAAGGGTCTGGACAACATTTGAAACTCTTTTAGCTGAGCTTAGGCTCAGCCAGTATCCCTACCTTTTTCTGCACTGCAGCAAAGATGGGAACTTGTTGCACTGAATCTGGTTTCTCAGACCATACCTCTTTTACAGCATTTGGCATCTAAGCCTTCGGTAGAGCCCGAGAGTGGATTTAATTCCACTGCATGTATTTTCCACATTGAAAAGACAATCCCTCCCCTTCAAGCCTCCATACTTGTTCTGAGCCCTGAGCTGTGTAGTGCAAATCCCCCTGATACTAGAGCCCATCTTCTTTAAGTTTGGCAGCAAGCTGGCACCATAAGGAATAGCAGAAGCCCAGGGTGAGACATTTCCCAGCACGCAGTATCCACCACGTGCTGCAGGGAACACAAGAGCTTAACTTCAGAGGAAGCAGTAGGGTCCAAGGATCATTGACCATTTCTATAATTATCATATCAAACCAGAGGAAAGCAAGGAGTGCTGTCCCTCTGTTGCATATGTCCATTGTCACACAAGCAGTTTCACAAACTGTCAAGCTCCATCTGAAAACTCAACTGTGTGTCCCCAGATGCCCACAGAAACTCATTTCTCTGAGAGCCTGAGCTTGTCATATCCTCTGTTTATTTATTCATCACCAGTTGACACATTTTTCTTCCAAAAAGTATCTTAAAAGTATTCTGTGATTTTTCCTTTGTGCTTCCTGACTATAATGTTATCTCCAACCAGCCTGTGGCTTTACTAGCTTTAACCAGCCCTTTTTTCTCTCCTGTAAGTTCAATTTTCAGTTCCCAGGGTCAACTTCTCTGCTCCTCTTCCACCTTGAAATCACCTTTTTGAATATGTGTGACCATATTTATGCATAATAATGTAGACTGCTGCCTTTACAAGCAAATTGAGAGTTACCTGTTTCCACTCAAAATAACACACCTCATATATGGTAAATTTCCTATCTCTATTCCTTCCACATGCTGGTAGCCCACAGTCATTCCATGATCAGTATGCTTGTGTTTTCCATCCTCTAACATTTGGAGCCAAGGAGGTCCCATAAGAAGCATAAACACGCAGTGATGCCAGGGATATTTGTTCTTAGTCACCTCAGAATGCCCCTCTTCTTTCAGCCCTTGTTTTAAACTTGAAAAGCCTGCAGGATAACGTGTGTCCACGAAACAATCCACTGCCCACCACGTGTGTGCAGGTGTGTCCTTAAATGGCTCAAGTGAAGAGCTGTTTTGCACTAGTGTTTAGGAACTAGTTTTGTGCAACTAGTTTTAGGAACATTTCTACAGGAGCGAATCTGTTATACTCACAGTATGTAGGTGATGACTCCTATGCTCCTAAAAAACAAAGAAGATGAGTTGCAGGGGTTCTGCATGACCTGTATTCTTCCTAATGTGCAGAATATGAAAAAGTCAATAGTAGCTGCTATACAGGCAGGAGAGCTATTGTAGCTTTAGATAACTGCAAACCTCTCTCTTACAGAAGGGTGTTCCAGGGGGAAAAAAAAAGTTATATATAAAACACCAAGTAATGTTGATATTTGAAATTCTATGTATTTCTACTCCAGTGGGCATTTACCACAGTACACATCAGACACACAGAGGAACAGAAGCAAGGATGTTTGATTTGGGGTGACCTCGTCTGCCTCTCTTCTCAGCAGATGAGATCAGTACACAGGTCTCCTCTGCATGAAGCTGTCCCAAGCACTGCAGGAACATGTTTGCTTTTAAGAGTGTTCCCCTGCTGTGGACAGTGGCAGTTAACTCTGTAACTGCCATAATTCAAGTTTTTCATTGTAATTTTACAGAAATTACATAAAGAAATTACAGAAAATGCATAAAGATGGAACAAAGAGTTAATAGCTGGATTTAAGGTTTTTTGTTTTGCCTTTAATTTGTTGTAGTGCAATTGATTTTATTCAGAGCAAAACAGTAAAAAGTAATTGCAGAGCAATCTGGAAAAGAAATACAAGCATGTTAAAAAACTTACCACATATCTGCAGCTAGTCCAAGTGGCTCATAGTTTACAATTTCTGGAGCTGAAAAATTTAATCAACCATCAGCAATGGAGGTAACAAATTTTTGCCAGGCTGAATTGAGTAGCAGGTCAAGAATTACCAAGAGGGAGAAAGGGGGAGAGGGAAAAGTTATAGGGTGAATTGTTTATAGTTTTATAGCCCAAACAGGAGTTCAAGTTCACAGCTGTTCAGAAGAGAGTGTGTAGAGTAACTTGGAGCATAATGAACCTCAGGAATAAGGGGAAAACTAATTACAGTGCAAATGATAAACAACTATTTCACTTCCCAAGAACGCTGTTGCTCCTAAGAATCTGAGCTTTTGTGGTTTCTTTTTTTAACTAGTGCCATTATAGCAAGTTTGTAAAGGCCAGTCAGAAAAAGCCCTTGAGCAAGAGGTTGAAATTACTTGCCAGACTACATTGCTATCCAAATCAAGCTCTATTATCTTTATAAGAAACATTTCCTCATTGGAAAACATCCCCATGTAAGACTGCATGCAAGAGGAAAGAGCAAGGCTGAAGTAATGAGGTGAAAAAAGGTATCTGTAACAGTGGTGTTTAACTACATTAGTGCAATGCCCTTCTACCCCCAAACCAACCCTCAAACCTCTGACTGAAACTAGTAGAAAGGAGTAGGATTAACCTAAAATTCAAATGAGACAGATTAGAATTATCATCAGCGAGGAACAAAAAGCGAATCAGGTGGAAAAATGTAAGGGGAGGTGAGGGTTTTATACTCAGCAGGTGTACAGTGTGAGGCACTTTTATCTAGAAAGCAATGATAGAGAGACCCATGGAATTGTGTACTCATATGCCTCAATGTAGAAAGATCTACTTACCCCAGGCAACAAGGAAAAAAGTTACAATTTGTATTTGCAGAGTTTCACAATCTCAATCCTGAGTTTACACCTCTTAACTGTTTACTTGGCAGCAGCCTCCCCACACAGGAATAGCACATCTGGTTTATAGAAAGATTTTGCCTATTCCAGAAAAACAAAGTCAACCTGTAGATTTAAGTCACCTTGACAGAAATGAGACTGAAACTACCTCTATCTACACAAACTACCTCATTGCTTAGTTTTGACAAGATGTCTCAACCTCCTCATGGAACTTGCAATACAAGACAAAGGAACATATCACTCACCTACAAACTCTGGAGTTCCAAAAATGTTTTTAAATTCAACTCCATCTTCTATTTTGTGAGCCAGACCAAAGTCAATGAGTTTGATGTGTGGAATAGGGATATTCTTGTCTAGAAGCATAATGTTTTCAGGCTAAAAACAATGAAAGTTGGATCTATGTTATTAAAATCTTAATATATTGGAAAGTACAGAATTTTCAAGTGTTTTTTTTCCCTTTGCATATACAACACTGTAGAACAAGAAACACATACCTGTGCTTAACCCACTTACAATTCTTTTGATAAAGGAATGACAACTGTGAAATCTGACAGTTTTTAATGAACCAAAACTTCCCAAAGCTTAAGTAATATGACAGGTATTTCATAAATATCTTTCTTGAACTAAATTTCTCTGCCTTAGCTGCTCCCTACCATGGCTCAGCTTCACAGGTTTCAGAGTAAACCGTGGCTTCGGTTTATCTCCCATGAGCTTTAATGCATTCATTTGCCGTAATGTAATCATAAGCTCAAGAGCAATAGCGAGAGAGTTTGATTCCCTGCTGGCAGCTGCTTGGCCTTTCCACAGCAGATCCTAACGTGGAAGTTGCTCCTGCTAACACACACTTTCAGTCAGAGCTGCACCAGGAAAGAGAGCATATGAATAGTTTATTGCCACAGTCATTGGACCGAGAATGTTTTAGCCTCAGGCTAACAAGTCTGTTTTTCTTCCATGGATCCAGGGCATATGTGTTCACCACAGATACATGATGTAAGCTTCTTTAGAGCAGACAGAACAGACTGAAATGGCAAAAAGTCACAGTCACTACTTCTTGGACTGTTTCATTCCTTAGGTGGTAGAAGTCACCGTAGCCCTACTGCAGCTGATGGAGCCCTATCCTGTCACAAGATAATGATGAATCATGCTCTATCTAATCAGATCACTACTCAAAAATAGGTGTTCAATTTAACACTAGCAAAACTCCAAACCTGGTCCTTTAAAACCCAGGACAGTTATTATGTGAATATATTTTAGGCCATTTGATATTCACTATCAATGAAATGATTCTTATGCTTTCTGATTTCTATCTTGCATTTCTTGCAACGTCTTCATTGACCACCTGACATTGCTAGTATTATATATAGAATAATCCAGGTTGAAGGAGGCCCCTGAGATCAAGTCCAGCCATTATTTGCCACTCTGCTTTAACCCCTAAACCCTAAGCCATATCCTCCAGCACCAGGTCCAGATGCCTCTGAAGCACTTCCAGGGATGGTGACTCCCCCACCTCCCTGGGCAATATTCCAGGGCC
>NW_008684665.1:0-17759 GCF_000695815.1 Acanthisitta chloris | reverse complement strand
CCTGAGCCTCTTCTCCAGGCTGAACAAACCCAACTCCCTCAGCCCATACAACATGTTTTCAAGACCTTTTATGAGCCTGGTTGCCCTTGGCTGGACTCACTCCAGTGCCTCAATGTCCTTTTTAAAGTGAGGGGCCCAAAACTGAAGACAGTACTGAGCTGTGACCTCCCTAGTGCTGAGTTCAGGGGCACGATCACTGCCCTAGTCCTGCTGCCACACTATTCTTGATCCAGGCCAAAATGCTCTTGGCCTCCTTGGCCACCTCTGCTCACTGTTGGCTCCCACTGAGCTGTGCCACCAGCACTGCCAAGTCCCTTTCTGAAAAACAGCACTCAAACCACTCCTCCCCCAGCCTGGAGCTGCTTGGGGCTGTTGTGTCCCAAGAGCAGGACCAGCACTGAGCCTTATTGATCCTCATGCAGTTGTCCTCAGCCCACTGATGAGTCTGTCCAGGTCTCTCTGTAGAGCTTTCCTACCCTCAAGCAGATCCACACTCCCACCCAACTTACTGTCATCTGCAAATGTACTGAGGGTGCACTCAATCCTCACATCTAGATCATCAATAAAGATGTTAAACAGGACTGGCCCCAATGCTGAGCCCCAGGGAACAGCACCAGTGACCAATCCCAATTGGATTTAGCTCTAATTGTGCCCAAATAGTAGCTAGAGATCAGCTAAAGTCTAAATCAGCACCTTTACCTTTAAATCAAAGTGAGCAATTTTCTTAGAGTGAAGGTAATTCACACCATCCAAAATCTGCTTTATGAATCTGGTTGCTTCCTCTTCACTCAAAGACTCCTTCTGTGCCAGGAAGTCAAAAAGTTCTCCTCCAGAAACCCTGCAAAACACACCAGAAAACACTGCACTGTAGTACATAACATAAATGTAAGAACAGAAAACTAAAGCAGCAAAGAACCACAACACTGTTAGAAAAAGGTCACTCTTGCAGGCAATCATGAGTTTTGTGCCATGATCCAGGTGTGCCAAAACCTATTTTTGACTTAAGGTCTCTCTCCTGCAAATTAAGGACTAGTTTTTCCATTGATGCTGCAAGGTTTGATTCATAAAGGATTTTAAAGGATCAAAAACCTTACATTGTTTGAAGAATCCACAGACACGTACATATTTCAGTAGGTACACTTAGTCACTTCAACTGTTGTTTTTCAACATTTTTATTTTGGATGAGCAAGTTGTAAGAATCAACAGCTGCTAAAGAATTACTTCTCTAGCAGTTGCTATCAGAATGATGAGGCAGTAAGCCTGCCAACACAACCTCTTTTCTTTCCATAACAGTCATTCCCCTGTTCCAATACAGATTCTTGCCTAATATAACTGACAGGAAAGCATTTATTTGGTGCTGAATTTTTAAGCATAAAGCAGGTTGTAGCAGGCAGCAAAACTGAAATACGTTCTATCCCGATTTAGTACATAAGACTTTTACTTTCATTTCTGTGCTTTGTACTGAGAGTTCTGGGCTATTTTCCTATCTATTACGAAACAAGATGATCTAGATATTGAATTGGGTATTGTTTTCAACTGCTATTCATAATTATGTTTAAATTTATTGTTTCCAGTTCACACTGTCAATATTATTGGTTTATTCTCATTCAAGTTCACTGTTGGGGATACCCACAAAATAGTTGTTGCTCTTGGATGCAGGTGTACCACCCACCTGTGCTCACAACTCGGAGAGCAAGCACAGGACTTGAGACATCCAACAGTCATTTTGGAAAAGAAGCTCTTGGTCCTGTTTCCTGGTGAACTACCTGCCAAAGCACTGTCAGGTTCAAATGCTTGGAGTTCCCTAAGGGCTGTGGCTCCCAGCCCAGTTAGATCACACTGTGCACTGCAGAAGTCTTTTGGGAATCACCCTCTGACCCCAGGCTCCTACGCAATCACTGGTGGTGACAAGACGCTGATTCCCCGATCTGCATCTTTAAGAGCAAACTATTGTGAGCAGCTGCAAAACCTGCAAGGACCAGCAAACAAGAACAACATGCCGAAAGGCACTGTTCCCTCTGACTTGGCAGAGAAGCTGCTGCTAGTGGGTTTTAAATCTGTTCTTATACAGCACAAACCAGTTTGCCAAATATATCTGATAGACAGCCATCCTAAATCAGCAGCCTGGCTCTCTCTCATTGGGTCTTGATGGGTCACAATGCAGGGGTGAGGCTACAGATGTCCCCAGATCACTTGGTTAGGAGGTTCACTCCTCAGCAGGACCTAAATGGCAGGTGTTTGCCTCCCTCATGGTGGCACAACAGAAGTGTAAGCAGCTTTCCTTCACTCCTATCCTGCAGCTATTCATCCTCAATAGTCAAAGCCTAGGGATTAAAAAGGACCTCTTCCTTTGCCCTCCTCTCCTCTTTTCCCTTAGCTCATCTAAATGAGGAAAATATGGGAGAGTGAGAATGGCTGCAAATTCTGCAAAAGACTTGATGGCCTCAGATGTGGCCATTCAGTGGCCATTTATACTTCCTCCAAAGTTCCTGTCAGGGCAGCACTAGGCAGACATGAGGTAATCCCCCTGTTAGTAAACTGTTTTCAAGTTGACAGCACTGCCCAGCTCAGTAACAAATGACCTCAGCTGATGTTAAGGTGCACCTGTATCCCCAGGGAACACGGATGAACTGGGGGGCCTGTTTACCAGCAACCTCATTCAGTGCTCCTGCCAAGATTTGTGAGGCCTGAGAATCCTAGAGCCTCTATGTCCCCTCTGCAGGCCTTTTGGGTTTCTATTTACCTCCCCTACCCCTGGAGGGAAGTTCCCTTACTCACAGCTCAAGGATGAGGACCACGTCCGTCTTGTTCTCGTAGATGTCATGTAACTTGACAATGTTGGCGTGCAGGACCTGCTGCAGAATCGTGACCTCCCGTTCAATCTCGTCCCGGCTCACGCCACGGCGGCTGGCACGACTCGGACGCTTCTTAATGAACTTGGCAGCATACTCCACACCGGTGCTTTTTTCTCGACATTTCCTCACTATAGCAAACTGGCCACTACAAAGGACGAGAACAAAAATTCTCTTAAGGCTTTCATAGAATCATCGTTCCTCAAATGAGCCACTCCTATACAATGCTGGATCCTGCAAGCCCTGAGCAACACTGTTAACCACTGCTAAGCTTGTTCTTGACATAGTAGTGAGGACTGTCAGAATTCTGCAGTTAAAGGCAGTAGAGCATAACAAAGTAGACTTGCACTGTGTCTGAAACTTAGCAAAACCAAACAATGTCTGACAAAAAGGAAGGACAGATGTTACAACCTCTAAAAAACAGTTCTTACTTAGATGAATAAGATCTGCCTCAAAATGTTTGTTAGCACTCCTTCGCTGAGTAATGCTTAAGGCATTCAAGTCTGCAACACACCACTGGATGTTCTGAAAGGACATCCATGCAATAAAATATTTGCCTTGAGAATAATCTCTAGACAAGAACTCAAAGGTCTGATAACCCTTTGCAAGTGTAGAACTGGCCTCCAGTGACCAATTTCAAGTAAAAAAACCCGTTTATTCCTATTTCTGCACTTGATAATTCAGCTGTAACTAGAGCGAGTGCAGATTTCGCACTGTACCTTTAGAAGAATTTCTCCCTGTACCAAATAGTAAAGTGGCTGCACTAAGGTTAAAAGGCATGTACCTGCAATTTGCTAACAAAATTTTCTTCACTGTGGCTCCTAAAGTATTGCAAGTTTTCCTGCAAAATTTCCACCTTCTGTCCTAAGAATTGGCAGGTCTTCAGTCCCAGACAACACATTTAGCATCAGATACTTCCTTACTCCGGGCATGATATCCAGACTTGTAAGGAAAAGACTCATTTTACAGGTAACCTTAACCTTTAGGTACTGTGATTTGATCAGTCAGGATCCTTTCATAAGAATTACAAACAGACTCATTAAATGCACCTCCCATAAACACACTGTGGAAGTGCTGAGCTGTTCCTGTTTTCAATACCACTACACCCTTCACTGGGGTGGTAAATGAGATGCACGTACAGTTGGAACTTAAATTATGTAGCGTATGTAGCCATTATATTCAGCACCTTATTAAATGCTGTACTTAGTGCTTCATCAACACAGACATCTGATTGGAGTCTGTCTTAAACCTACAAAGGTGAAGAAATTAAGGCTGTCCCTTGGTGCTGAGTCGCTTTCAAAAGCTAACACTCCATGGCTGAGGCAGACCCAAAGTCTGTAAAAGGCAGGTAATGCTACTGGAAAATGACACTCCTGAAAAAGCTGCAGCCACAGGGCACTCGGTGCTGGGTGAAGAACTGGCTGATGACCCAGAGAGTGGTGTGAACGGTGCCACATCCAGTCGGCAGCCGCTCACTAGTGGTGTTCCCCAGGGGTCAGTGCTGGGCCCAGTGCTCTTTAATATCTTTATTGATGATTTAGATGAGGGGATTGAGTGCACCATCAGTGTATGGCCAGGCTGTTGGAAGGGTACAATCACATCTATTGCACAGAGCAAGACACCAATACTATTTCCAGGTTTTTTACTTGAATGGTGCCATAAATAGCTATTGCTCTTTTTTGGATGTTGGTTGTCACCTGAAGCAGGTATAGGGGAGGTTAAAATTCAGAAAAAAAGAGGAAAGTTTCCTCTTTTGAGAAAAACAGAAAACAACAATCTAAAGTCCACCAAACCACAGGAGTATGAATAGGGTAATACTGACATCAACACATTTGGTATTTCTGCACCAGGTGGAAAAGTTCATTAAGTGCACACAAGCAAATGCTTTTATGGGAAGTGAAGATGACCTTCCATTTCCCTTGATCTTCTCCTCCCTCACATGTTTTGTTGTTGCTTATTATAACAAGATTACACTGAGCTCTTCATAGCCTACTTCAGTCCTTGCTTGGATGTGTACTTGCCTCGAGGCTGGTATGGCAGCCAGCTTTAACCTGCAGCTACATTCCAGTCAGCCCAAGAGCCCTGGAGGAAACTTCTCACACCACAAGTCTCAAAGCCATTACAATGTAGGGAGACAAAACTCAAGCCTGACTGATATTCAGAATTAGTTACTGGGAAGGTAAAAGACACACTGGAGAACTTCCACATTTTTGAATGATGCTATTTAAACTGCTTCTTCTCCACATACTAAGGGAAACAAACCCCCTAGGTGCTGGAGAGCAGGACTGCCCCGGGTACCTCGTCGCATCCCCTGCCGCACAGCGAGACCCTGGGCAACGGCACCTGTGTCCAGGTGACTGACTAGATGTCTGACTTGTGTTCACATCACACACACAATCCTGATTCAAGATAATTTTCTACAGATGAGTAAATGTTCCAGACTCACAGCATCCCTCCCCACTACCCAAAACATGCAAGATTTGGAGCACATGCTCCATGTCATAAAAAACAACAGCCTACTATAGGAAGGTGCTTACAGGGAAGCTGAAAAATCAGCTGTCACAATATAAGATGTTCACAGTTTGCATAAAAACATGAATTTTACATTTATGAAGAAATATTATCTTTCAGACATTCAGCTGTGGGAATGCAAGCCTGAAAGAATTTATTTGCTGTTACAAATCCCATCCCAAAACAAAGACCAAGGATGTAATTCACACGCATGGTTGGCTGTGCTGAGGAAGCCAAAACATAGCTTAGAGATTTAATTTAAGGTTTACTAGACTTTGCAAAGTTTGCCAGTCATTTGGTCTCTTTCTCTAACTGGAAGATAAATTATGTTTGGTCCCTTGACAGCACGAAATAAAAAGACACTCTATCCAGTGTCATATATTCTCTGAGCTCTGAGTCAACACAGTATCTTTAACCCTGAAAACAATTCTATTTATGGTTACTGACAGCAATCAGTTCCTTGACACTCTCTGACATAAGTCAAGTCAGCTCCACCTTCTGTTACCTTGTGCTTTCTCCAGCAAACGAGCTTACAGCACACCCTTTGCTTTCATTTTGCATAATCTACAGTTAGAGACATGTAAAAGTCCTAAAAATACATTACAAAATCATCGTGTGTACATCCTTAAGTTAACAGACAAGTGTAATCACAACCATACTGTTTAGCCAGCCTGAATGCAGGGCTTCTCTAGACTGAAAAGGATGGTTTGTTTAGCTTCAGTCAAGAAGGGTAATTCATTCTCAGCTGCAACAATTGTTTTTATGTCAACCATTTTGTTCATCATGCCTTTTTGCAAGGTTGGTTTTAACTGGTGATCTCAACCTTAGAAAGTGTGCGTGTTATTTTTCCACTTTTTTCACTCCTCTTTCTTATTCTTGGAAAAAATACACTGATAATTTTATCCATTCATGGTTGTTAACTTTCAAAGCAAAGCCCTTAAGAATTCTTGATGAATGCTTTTCTTAAACATCAAGCCTGAAAAAGCTGTTTTCCTCTCAAATTTAAGTGATTAGAGCAATTGCTTTACTGCAATTTTATTAAGCTAAATACTCTCTTCCATCTTAGCTTTCACTTCAGATGTGACTTCTGCTAGTTATCACTGCATTAGCATACCCTTCCCAGCAGAGAGGAGTCTGTTGTTAACAACCTGTACAATCCCTCAGCTGGTCTGTGAAACACAGCTCAACCAAAGGCCATGCAATGCCCACAAAACACATGCATAAACACACTTCACGGGAAGGGTTTTGTAGGAAATCAGTGGTCACAGCCATAAAGACCTGAAAGCCTTCTGTAAATGGCAATAATTTGCCATATGTTTTATTTTTTATAGGACTTTTTTTAGACTAAACCAGGATTTGGTACAGCAGAAATTTAACTTAAGCAGTGAATAAATAGCAACCCCAATAGAAAAGTATTTACAAAGAAACTAGAGTACAATAGCTGAAGCAACAAACCAGCAATCCTAGCATGGCAAGGTCACCAAAGGAAAAATATCTTGTTGTTATTTGCCATATGTTTTATTTTTTATAGGACTTTTTTTAGACTAAACCAGGATTTGGTACAGCAGAAATTTAACTTAAGCAGTGAATAAATAGCAACCCCAATAGAAAAGTATTTACAAAGAAACTAGAGTACAATAGCTGAAGCAACAAACCAGCAATCCTAGCATGGCAAGGTCACCAAAGGAAAAATATCTTGTTGTTAAGATTTTATTTTATGGAGAATAAAAAAAAAAAAAAAAAAAAACAAAAAAAAAAAAAACAAACAAACAAACAAACAAAAAACAAACAAACAAACAAAAAAAAACCAAAAAAAAAACCCCAACCAAATCCAAAACCTTAATCTGTTAAATACTCTGCTGACATATAACTTCATAAAGAGCTTTAAAAATAAAATTGTCACAAAGCACTCTACTTCTGTTTAAGCTGCAAACAAAAGTGAGGTTTGGTTTAATTGTTTGCTTTTCTTTCTCCCCCACGCAAAATGCCAACAAAGCTGCTACCTTTGCAGGAACCAAAAGCAACTACACAAAACCTAAACTGTGGTAGATACCAGACTGTAACAGAATGATCCAAACCCTTTCTTAACAGAGCATTTAACAGGAATTTTGCTTGAGTACTATAAAGCAGTAGAAAGAGAAAAAAAATCAGCTGCCACTTTTAAACACACTGGCATTTTCACTCAAACTCATGTTTTACCAACTGATTGTATAGTACTCTAGAGTACAGAGACTTTAGAAGGTAAGTTTTAATACTCCTGAGGGAAGTGCTGAGCATATACTGCCCCAGACAATGTCACTGTCTGGTGCTGTTCATCCACATCTCTCTGCAGCTCACAGAAAGTAACCAACACATCCTGACCCAAAGGCAACCCCTGTATCCAGTGCCACAGAAGTCAGAAGAGCAGAGGAATATGGACTCAAACAGAAGGATCTGGTTTACTGGAATAAGCAGAGAACAAATACACCATTTTCAATTCAAAGAAAGCTTAATAAATCTAATGCTTCTGAACAATGCTATGAATTACTACAAGCTATCTGTAAAGTAACATGCTATCTGCTTCATTGCCAATTAATGCCTTTTGGGGTCCCTAGCCCTGAGCCACAAGAAATCATGCCACCTAACTGAACTAGCAGCAGCAGCAGCAGCAGCTCCTGAGGCCGTTCAGTGTTTTTGGAAACTTCCCAGTCCTACAGTGACAATCAATGTGGCCCTTATCACTCCTGAGTTTGGAGGAGCAGAGTCTGCAGAGATATAGCATAAGCCCAGCAAGTTCCTGATAGCCTGGCAAGCTTTCCATGTAATCTGAAGCACGAGAACAAAATGCACACAATGAAGAATTTTTGCCACTTATCAGACTTGCCTTTTAGATTGAGTATCAGCACTCAGAGTGGCAATGAACAGAGTCCAGAGACGTAGGGAAGGTCAAAGCTTACTCATGCTCTGCTGGAAGAGCTGATTTGACACGTTGCTCCTTTTGCTATGTGGAGCAACACCAGTGCATACACAATCTGCATGCGGAAGGTTAGCACGCTGTACCTTGGTGTTTCAAGGTCCAAATCCAGCTAGATAGGGACTGAAAGTAATATACCTGGGAGCTGATAAATTCAGCTCTTAGAGGGCAGCAGTATTATGGTCAAATGATTAAATGAGTTTTTTCCTTCCCTACATATACCAAACAGATGGAAATGATGCTGGCATGTTAATCATGACTTTAGGAAGTTATCTGTAAGGACAAAACAACAAAGGGTTGCTGAAACTCACATTTCACTGCTCTTTGTGGATTCTTCTGCTCTGCCAAAATAAGAGGTGGAAGTTAATCTCATCTTATTGAATCTTTGCTATATTGAAGTAAACGATCTCCAGCAACAGTAGGATGGCATAGAAGCCACATCATTTGTTCCCTCCACTCTCCCTACATAGGAAACAGAGATCAATGCATGCTCTGTCTTTGTGAGGATTACGGATTCAAAACCTTGGATTTTAAGGTTAACTACTCTCTCACAAAAGCTGCGGATTCTGCAGCAAGTAAGGATTACAAGTTCTGGCTTTAGGGTACATTGTCACTCACAGTGCACCTGAATCTGCACCGTGGGCTGCCCCAAACGGGCCCCTGACTCCAACCTAAGCACACTGGCACCACACAGAACAAGTCTAGCTATTTGGGTGATGTTATGTCTCTCCTCACCAAAGCTTCACTGCACATCATGCTCAGCTATTACAACAGGTTTTCATTCTGATTCGAAACCACAATGTGGACTTTTAACAATGATTAATAGATGTCACCTGAGATAAATTAAACTTGGGCATCAAGCAAGTGTCAGCAAGCTCTATTATACATAACATGCTAATAATTTGTCCAATGCTTGATCATTGTTAACCCAGCAGCAAGCTGCACTGTTTATTTCATCTGCATTTCAATAATTAGTAATATTTTCTGCTCCAAAAGCATGAAATGAACACTACACAGAGTATTTTCTCAGCTGTTGAAATTTCCATCTGCTTTCTACTGCAATGCAAAATGTAAAAAATAGCTTTATTTGTACAGAAATGGCAAAGTTCTATTCAGTGGTTAAGGCATTACAGAATTTGAGCTTTCTGAGCACTACACCACGGAGGTCACTGAGCTCTGATTATACTTTTGAAGCCAGACATAGACAGAGGAGACACACTGAGATCACTTCTACCATCAGGATGGATGCTGATGATAAAGAATGCACGACTTCATTACAAAGTAAGGCCAAGGCCAGTTCTTCCCAGTTACTGTAGGCAGAGCAGCTTTGTTACTAGAAAAAGAATCCTAAACAACAAAACCTCCCATTTTCTCTGCACTTTCTGTAACAAATCAAAATATTTCAGAAATAGTTAAAGTAACATTAAAAACTAGTAGGGAAATTTGTTTAAAAAGGAAAAAACTAAGATCACTTAAAATAGTGAGTGTATCAGACAGCTGATTACAATGACAGGAATCGTGACCAAGTAGCAAATGCCAAAACTGTTTCAACAGAAGATTCACTATAGATCAAACACATGACTTAGAACATTTGCAACAAGAAGCATTAACAGAGTTGCTGGTTAGTGCTCAACAACTAAATTTACATTTTGCCTCAAACGCAAAGACTTTCTTTGTGTGTGTTGCAGGATAAAATAATCCAAGGTTACTCTTCAAATTTAAAGAACTACTTCAAAGTAAAAATTAATCTAAGAACAGAGTCAAGGCTCACATCTGAGAAACTGCAATACTGAGCAATTTCTATAGTTAGAAAAAAGAATTCCCAGTATGAAGATACTGCATGGTGTGTGCAAGGGTAAATTTCCCAGCTGCGACGACACCTCTCTGTGTACGAAGACGAGACCAACTAGCTGGGTGACAGGACTTTTTATCACAGCAAGCCCCTCCCCTACAAAGAATACCTCAGTTATCTCTGCTTTTTGCTTGCACTACATAAATAAATATTTAGTAGTTACACTATCAGAACAGTAACTATGTGCCAGGCTACAAGGTACCATTATCACTGGTGAAATGTTGCGTTTCCTGTCCTTTAAAGCTTCACCCAGAAATGAGGGTTTCCCCTGCCTCAGGGAGCAGAGTTGATCCCACACACTCAAGGAAGGGAGGGGGCAGGAGCTTGTAGCTGAAGAGGAGCACTACAGAAGGCATGATTAAGCCATCGATGAAAGATCAAGCTTGGCTTTAACCATGAAACCACATCCCCGGTCAGCAGGACCTGAGAAAACTAGAGGCTGGATTATGCCTAAACAAATCTGCATAAATCACAGTGGTTCCCTTTTGAATTAATGCATTGGCTGAATCGGGAGATGAGAGAGGAGCATAGCTCCCTGTTACTGAGACACACAAGAAACTGGAGTGGCCAGTGGTAAGTGGCCCACACTGTAGAGAAAGGCAGAGCCCCTTCCCTACAGTGAAAGGATGACAATGAAGAAAAGGGGACACTTCCATGCCCAGAAGCATCAGTGAAAGGATGACAATGAAGAAAAGGGGAGACTTCCATGCCCAGAAACATCACTCCAAGGCTTGTCTGTCTCTGTCAAGCATGAGTCCTTGTATGCTGCAGAGACGTGAGCTGCAGTGAGCAGGACATTGCCTCAGGACACTGCAGTGACATTCTCACACCACGCTGCAAGAGCACACCCTCAGTGGGCACTGCCACAGAACACGTGGGCCCAAGCTTCTAACCTCAGCCCCAGCTTCACATGTAACAGTGACACCACCCTGAAGGCACAAATGTCAACAGCTGTCATAGCCTGGCTGGCAACATATTTAGGTAATAGATTAATGACTCTATGGTACAACCTCTTATAAATGACAATTGCACAACTCCGAAATTCTATCACGCTCTGTGCTACAACATACGACAATTTCTGTGCTACCACCACCACCAGTGTTTGCTAGTACAACTGGGAAAGGCTCCTGCAGGTTTCTACGAGAACTACCCATCCAAAACATAACAACTGAATTGATATTTTAAGGCTCTCCAGTGAGCTTTATCGCTGCCACTTTCCTGGAACCTACACCCCTTGCTTAGCAGCCCAGTTCTTTCTCCTGGTCTGCTTCGGACTCAGTCGAAGAGTTTCCATTCTTGGTTGTTTCTGGCTGCCACCTCCCTTGCCACAAGAACCAGCAGTTATTTGACCTGAGACAACAAGCGAGTCTCCACTTCTTCACATTTCTCAAAGAACATTTTCAGTGATTTGGCATGCCATTAAGAATGATCTGCTACAACATTCCTGTGAATGGCTTATGCCAGGATCCTCCTCAAAACAGATAACATTTTCACAAAGAAAGAAATGAACATTCTAATATTATAGCAATAAGCTGTATTATTTGTTTATAATGCTGAAGTGTGGTAAATTCACTTTAGAGGCTCCTCTTTTTAGGCTCCCTTTCAGCTATGACTAGAGAATCTTAGTTCCTGTACACTTCATACTTGCAAACTGACTGATATCATCTTGCAGGAAGTAACATGATTATAGGTGTATATTCCAAGTGCAGCACATATTCTGCATAGGCCACGCTAAGCTTCCCAAGTATAGCTGCTAGAATGAGAAAGGCCATCAGCAGCTTGCCTCTAATGCCACATGCCTGACATCTTGTTCCTTGCATGTGCCCATTGGAGAAGCTGAGCAACAGGTGTCAATGTAAGATTAACATTTGAAAGACTGAGGGAATGCTGGAGCTAAGCAGCTAGTTACAGCACACAGCTGCAGCTGTGGAAAACCTGCTCCTCCTTTGTGCAATGAGCCTTCTCTCAAACCACTGCCATGGCAGAGGAGACAACTGCATTTAAAGCATCCTCCCAGTTGCTCCTAGCTCAGCAGTGATTCTGAGAATGATCTGGTTGAGGAGTCCACAAACGCACTGTCTGCAGGATTTACACAGCTGGAGCTGAAGAGCCTTTGCTGCAGTTACCTGCAATGCTGCACAACGACAGGAAGGGTCTCATTTCTTCACCAGACCAGACAGAGCTAAGCCTTGTGAAGAAGTATTTACTTCTGTTACCGGAGAATCCTTCCCTAAGTGCTGTGCAGACTTTCTGATAAACAGGTGCTGGCTCTGTCAGTGAGATCCTGTATGTTAGCTTATGGCTGGATCCGAGCTGGAACAAGCATTAAGTATTGTTCTCATCAAGCCACACACTCGGTTAGGAGGACAAGAACAGGACAGATTATTCACAGATGCTGTTTGAAAACCTTTGTTTTGTAAGTGACTTCTGTTGCCAGAATAACAAATGAATCCTTTTGCCTGCTGCTACCTGTCAACAACCTACGGCATGTTGCAAGTGTACTGAACTAATAAAAGGCATCTACAGGTTCTAAGGGCATCAGTCAGCATTGGGAAAGATCAGTCACTGCAATTGGTCTAGGATGCTATTTTCCTTCTAGCAAAGCAAGGTATCGTGCCACTGGCCCTTATTGGTAGTTATTCCTCAGAGATACAGAGGCATAATGACCCTGCTGACACTCCACACTTAACACACAGTCAAAACAAGAGACCTGCAGAGCTCCTCACGAAATCTTAAAGTGAAAATACACCAAGAGAGATAGTGTGACATTATATCCATGGGCACGTGTGAAGTATACAACTTGAATGCATTCAGAGGAAGGGACGTAGTTCCAGTCTTGCTGCTCTCTTCTCACAATTTGCCATTACAGGGCACTCCTTGAAATATCATACCAAGGAGTGGAGTTCTGCATGTTGCAATTGGCCTATTTTCTTCAAGACTTTCAGGGAATGTTTTAGCCCACAGACCTCACTACCAAGCAGATTCAGATTTCTCATCTACAAGAAATATTACACATAAAACGCTGGAAACTAGAACATGTTTTTGTAGTGGCATTTAATACCCCTTTGTCAAGTGAGGTTGGCCCCTGCTCACGTAAACACCTGCTCCTTCTTCTGACTCTAGAAAAGGTCTTTCTTGCAGAGAATACACCCATTAAAAAGGCAACAGTTTCAGATTCCACACCCAAGTATAACGGCCTCCAAGTCCAGACTCATCACCCAACCTGCAGCAAGTACTAGCTCCATGGCATAAACCTGGGCCTGGCCACACTTCTATGACATGCAGCCAGGAGAGGAGGAGGGCTGCTGCGACTGCAAACTCTGACCAGCCTCTCAGGCTGATTCAAGCAGCAATGGTCAGCCTTTTCCAGATGGTTTCAACTACACTTCTCCATTCAAAATACCCAATACCCATCAGCTTGAAGATGAGCGTGAGCTTCGTCACCTCCAAAGATTGCCAAATCCAATTCATAAGCCAAAGTATAAATAGGCTACTCATTTCCCAGTTTCTCATTTTAGCAGTTTGACTGTTCCAACACATACTAAGGCCTCCCAGGTTAAAAAAAAATAAATCACACCTTCTACACCTTGCATACATGCACTGAATTTCTTTACTTCTCACTGTTGTCAGATTTTCCCTGTCATACTGATGTTCTCAGTAACAGTCAATACTCAAGAGTAAGCAGTTAGAGAAAATTTAATAGTTGAGGCCTTCCTGAGAGGGAAGGGAATGGAAAACAAGCAAAAAACCCCAAGCGACCCATCTCTCCTTAAAAGAAGTCTTCTCAACAACTCTAAAGATGAAATAACTGAGAGTGAAAAAAGATTTGAGAGGGAAACAGCTTCAACTGAAGCATTTTAATGGCACTAAATTATTGGCCCTTGAAAAAGGGTAATTGCACATACACAGTCAATTATCAAAACCAACTGCCAGATATTGGGAAAGAAGCCAACATGTCTATAGCCCTAATTTAGCTATTTGCATATTAAAAAGAAAAACACTGAAGGGCTGGACACTGAATAGAAACCAGCTATCCTCACCCAGAGCACAGTATGTTGCTAAGTGACAGGGGGAGCCTGTGCCATCCAGCTCACAAACCCAGCAGAGTATTTAAGCAAGTGCTTATGGTTAAACATGGTAATAGCTGTTAAGTACATCTAATTAATACCTGCAGATAAGCCTTTATAGATTAAAAGCTATACAGAAGCATTAACCAGACCAGCTGAAATTTTGACAGGTAAATCTTTTCAGGAGCAAATACATGGTGTTCTGCAGGCAGAGATGAATGTGTTCTGTCAGTGGAGCCAGTTGAAAACAACAGCACTGTGCAGCACTGGTCAAAGTGACAAGACAAATTAAAGCACTGCATCTATGACCACAGCAGCATGGGTTCCTGCTTCCCAGCTGGTTCAGAGAATGGGCAGGTGAACTCAGTGTAAAGCATGGACACAGATGACACCGATCTACAAAAGACAACGTAAACGTACCTTTTGTTGTCCTAGTTGCAAGAAAAGAAACAGGAAAAACAGTTAGCACATTTCATCTAAAAAAAATTCAAAACCCAAAACCCAACAATATCTGAAATGCAGTTCCTGTAAAGGGATGTGCTGCTATTGTTGTGTAGTTTAACTGATTCAGGCTATCATGCAGAGTCATTGTTTTAAAGATGTGGCAAATATCCCCAGTTTCAGCTTTAGATCCATGTGATGTCACCAAGACAACCTTACCTTCCTAGCTCTTCCCCAATTTCATAAACATCCTCCACCATCTGTTGCTTGAAGAATGCCATCCTTGGTCTTTCATTGATGTTCAAAGATGATGCAACTGGAATATTAATAAAGAATAATATTCATTACAAACTTCCAAGAGGCAAAGTATCAGTAAAACACATTTCCTCACTACAGTCACTTGGGATCCACTGGGACTCGTCCATGGCCAAAGTTACCATTGATCAATCAAAAGAATTCATTTAGCAGTCTCAGCCAAGTAGTGAGGGTTCAGATCTGGACAGAGGTGAGCACCTATCAGTGAAGAGGAGTCTTGGCCCTCGCTGATGTGGCCGAACACAGAACACACCTTGAAACACAGATGTGATTAAAGTAAAGCAATTAATTATTTGACAAAGCTCTGGACAATAACACCTCTACACTAAAGAGAGCTAGCATGAGACTTAGCATTACAGGCTTCTTCAATAAAGTGTCAGCAGGTAGACCTCAAACCAGGGAGACCACCAGACAGAGCTTGCTTTCTCTCATGTCAGGCAGTGCTTCTGAAGCAGACAGGCAGAACAGCAAAGGGAAATCTGAACTGCTGCTGTAAAAAGGCATTGTGAACCCATCTACGGATTTTTCGGCACATCTTTCATCACACACTAGATGCTTCAAATGAGAAAAACACCAGCAGCATTTGTTGCATGTGTTACTCTGTAACTGTGCCATTCGCTTCCTGAACACAATCTTTGAAGCTGATGAGCTCTGCGAAGCCTGGAAAGACAAACCTTATATTGGTGCATTTGAGCATCTGCGAGTGCATTATGCTGGGCTACTCCTGGATGAGATGATGTTCAGAAATCACATTATTCCTTGGGATACACCCTCACAGCAACATAAATTATGGTAGTAGAATAGATTTGAACAGAATAACCAGGCAGTCAGATTATGGCATATTTGATGTTCCCTATGTACATGAACACTAGCGTTATCCCCAGCGGCCCAAACAACACCTGCTACTTAGATCAGAACACATAAGGCCTCGAGCATCGCAATGAAATCTAACTACATTGAGCCACAGAGTTATTCCAACACCTCTAGGCTTCAGCAGCATATCTCTACTTGTCCATGTCATGCTTTTCTTTGTGAATCCCAGGTGCCACTTGCTTCAGAAGCACTGGAAACTTCCAGGTTCTTTATTTCTGCGTATTTTTACATAGCAGTCGTTGGCATCTGACTGGGGCACACTGCAAAGCATATTTCACAAGCAAACAAAGCTCTATTTTGATCCTTGAGAAATAAGCTCAATTCAATGTTGCAAGAAAATTCAGCTGTTTTGATTAGATCAGCAGACTTACTATAAAACAAGACTAAGTACCAAAGAGCAATTGCAGTATTCCTGTCAAACTGAAACGCGCACAATTTTAAGATTTTTCGCTAATCAAAACATGTATCATAAGCATCAAATCCACTACAAAAGTCTAACAGCTTGACAAAACTCCCCCAGCACATCATGCACTTGCCTCAGAAAAAAACTGGGTGCTTTGTTTGCCCCCACCGTTTTTAGAAACCATTGGCTTCTAACACATGAGAGGTGTGTTGAGTATCAGTTCAATTTCTTTTCCAAATATGTTCCCACTATTGCTTCAAGGGAACAGAAATAGTCTCTTAGTGCTTCTACATATCTATTTTTTGGTGATATTAACAAAATTTACACAGCAGAAGAAAAATTATTTCAAGCAGAAAAGCTACTGCATCAATGCTTACACTGATATTAGCTGGGAACTACATTCACTCTTTAAAAAAATAGTAGCATTTTAATCCAAAGGCCAGTGTCTGCTCAGAATTTGTATTACTGTGTTTGCATAATGATACTCCATAGTATATGTTAAGCATAAAATACTTCACCTTTTACTGCTGTATCCAGCTCTCCTTTACACGGAACAAGTACCACAAGGCAGCAAAGCATTGCTTACTCTGTGCAAACAATTTTCCTATAGACAGGAATAAAGCTACAGCAAAACCAGAAATAGAATACAGACCTCTGAGATTGCAGATTTAGGCACTAGAAACATGTCCTGCCTAATCTCTTCACATTCCTAAACACTGCCATACCATAAAATTGGATCTTATTTACCCTAAGAAATCAGTTTCCTCATTGTGATCCAAGGCATAAATTTAACCACATATACTTTATGTCACCTACAAGCCCTGGATGTAGACACTCTTATTCCAGTACACAAGTGCCTTTTTAGTGCAGCCTGTGGTGTGTGTAAAGATTAATTTACAGAAATCCATTCTTCTGTAGAGGGTTATATTGTCTTCTACTTTTGGTGCCTTGTGCTAAAACTAGACAGATATCTGTAAGTATTAAAGTGTTATCCTCTTTCACCATTCTCATCCCCATTCTTTCTCTTTTCTTTTATTCTAGAAAGCAATTCCAACAGGAAAAAAAACCCCAAACCAACAGGCAACCCAAGTAGGTTTTACCCTTTGCTTTCAAATAAATGCAACACGGGTAAGTTATATTACTTTCAGCAAACCTTTATTTTCACCTGAATCTTCTCCTGTCAGAAAACAACAGTAGCCTAAAAATTTTCCTCTCAGAAAACCGAGGCAGCAGTTACTACCCGTGTGTCTGTAAAGGACACAAAACACACCCAACATCTGAGCGTTTCAGTCCCGTTATAGAATCACTGCTCCTGCCGCTCACTCTCCAGGGATCCCTGTCCGAGCTCCTGAATTTACCCCGCAGTAATTACACGCGTGGGGGATGACCCTGCTCAGCCCGCGCTCCACACGGGCGAATAACCGACACGGCCCAGCCTGGAACTGCCGACAGCTCCAACGGGCACGGCACGGAGGGTCAGGGCGGTGTTCAC
>NW_008684664.1:10028-16158 GCF_000695815.1 Acanthisitta chloris | reverse complement strand
CTCAGCCGTGTCCTCACACCTGGCACTGGGGTTTGGGCAGGTGTGGGGAGGTCGGAATTCCCTAGGGTGCAGGGGGAGCCTCCCTGGCCCCACTGTCCCTGGGGATTCCCAGCCCAGACCCCCGAGCACTGTGTCCCTGTGCGGTGTGACAGGGGTGCCTCTGCCCCCTGTGCTGGTGTGACACAGCCTCTCGTCCCCAGATGGGCGCCAGGAGCGCGTCATGTTTGACAAGATCACCTCCCGTATCCAGAAGCTCTGCTACGGCCTCAACGCTGACTTCGTGGACCCTGTGAGTCTTCTGCTCCTGCTTGCCCACAGACCCCACAGCCCCACTGCTTCAGGGCTAAAGGCGCCTGGATACCTGGGCAGGACCTTCTGAGTTGGACTCAATCCTTGTCGCTCCCTTCCCACTTAGGATGTTGTGTCATTCCATGAGCTCTTAGCAAGCACATCCATATTAGAGTGATAGCATTTTTGGGGTCGGAATGAAGTTAGAGATGATCCAGCCCTTGCCCTGGGCAGGGACACCTCCCACCAGAGCAGGTTGCTCAAGGCTTCATCCAGCCTGGCTGTGAACACTGCCAGGGTTGGGGCAGCCACAGCATCCCTGGGCAACCTGTGCCAGGGCCACAATAATGTGTTGATCCAAATTGTATCTGTTTTGAGTCTTTTGCTTTGCAAATCTCTGCCTCAGAGATCACTTTCACCACAAATCTTCCTGAATCCACTGAGGTTCTGGTGCTTAGACAAGGAGCTGATTGCTCCAATTCCCATACTTTGGGTTTGGCAGGTTGCTCTCAGTGTCAGTCCACAAAGGTGGAGCAATGCTGTGTGGAAATTGCTCTGGATCCTCTCCTGATCAATCAAGGTGTCGTTTCTGCCTGACATTGCCACATCCCTCCTTGGTTTTCTGTGCTGGGTCCTTCCAAATCCTGTGCACAGGATGATTCCCTCACGGATCCACTGCTGTCTGGGAGAGTTTTATGCAGATCTCAGGCCTAGTCTGGTCATTAGACCAGCTCTATGGACCAGTCAGTGTCACCTCTGTGCCTGGCAAGACCATGGAGCAGACTTTCTTAGAAGCTCTGCTTAGGCACATGGAAAGCAAAGAGGTGATGGGCAATAACCAATCTGGCTTTACCAGGGGCAAGTTTACCAGGGGAGTTTGGTGCCTGCTGGGATGGGGCCACAGCATTGGTGGATGGGGCAGAGAAACGGATATCATCTCCCTGGACTTGTGCAAGGCATTTGACACTGTCCCAGGTGACATCCTTGTCTCCAAATTGGAGAGTCATGGACTGATGGGTGGACACTCAGTGGGTACAGGGCTCGCTGGCTGGTCCAGTCAAATCCTGAGCTGCATCCACCAGAGTGTGGGCAGCAGGTCAAGAGGTGATTCTCCCTCTCTGCTCTAGGGAGACCTACCTGGAATATTGCACCCAGTTCTGGTGTCCTCAGCATCAGAAGGACATGGAACTGTTGAGGCAAGGCCAGAGGAGGCCACCAAATTGCTAAGAGCACTGGACATCTCCCCTGCGAGGACAAGCTGAGGGAGTTGGGGCTGTTCAGCCTGGAGAAGAGAAGGTTGTGTGGAGACCTCAGAGCAGCTTTTCAATATCTGGAGGGCCTACAGGGAGCCGGAGAGGGACTCTGTGTTAGGAGCTGCAGTGGCAGGATAGGGGCAATGGGTTCAAACCGAAGGAGGGAAAATCTAGGTTGGATGTGAGGAAAACGTTTTTTACCATAAGGGTGGTGAGACACTGGCCCAGGTTGCCCAGGGATGCTGTGGCTGCCCCAACCCTGGCAGTGTTCATAGCCAGGTTGGATGAGCCTTGAGCAACCTGATGTAGTGAGGAGGTGTCCCTGCTCAGGGCAGGGGGTTGGCACTGGATGATCTGTAAGGTCCATTCTAACCCTTTAACTCTATGATTCTATGATTTAGAGTCACAACTGAGGCTTTTCCCATCTCCAAGTCCTCATGATCTGTTTTCCTGTCTGGAATTGCACCCAAAGTTCTTCCAGCCAGGAGTGGAGAACCGGAGGAGGCCACTGATGAGTGGAGCACCAAGTGACTTGCCCTTGGTGACCTGGGACTTGAACTGAAATCCCAGATCCTCCTGCCTCCTAACCACCTGAACTCTGATTTATTCTGCAGTCCTGTGTGACACCTCTTCCTGGAGCTGAGACTTGGATCTTCTTGTGCCAGACGCATTCCAGGCCAATACTAACCCTCCAAATCTCATGCGCTAACACTCCCTGTGACCTGTGCCTGTCCTGGGACTGAGGCTGGCACTGCATCTGCTCAGCAGCTGTCACTTCCCATCAGGCCTAGACAATGCTCTTCCCTGCTGTGATCAAAAAAATGCTTGAGAGAAAATGCTTTGGAGATGGTAAGTGCCAAAGTGTTGTTGCTGCACTGACTAGAAGCTTTAGCCACTGGAAGAGGCTCTGAGGGCTCCTTGGAACCCCTTTAGGGGCTGGAAGGTGCTTTAAGGTCTCCCTAGAGCTTCTCTTGCCCAGGTGAACACCCCCAGCTCTGCTTAGTGGTTTAATGTGCTTTTCTCCAAGTGCTGCTGGGAATGAGAGTCACCTCCCCTGGCTGAACCTGTAGGGTTCCAGACTCCTGACCCTGGAGGTGTCCTTTTGCAGGCACAGATCACCATGAAGGTGATCCAGGGGCTGTACAGTGGTGTGACCACGGTGGAGCTGGACACGCTGGCGGCAGAGACAGCTGCCACCCTGACCACCAAGCACCCTGACTACGCCATCCTGGCCGCCAGGATTGCCGTCTCCAACCTGCACAAGGAAACCAAGAAAGTCTTCAGTGGTGGGTAGAAGGCTCCAGGGGGAGTCAGGCAGGGAGGGAGTGGGAGGGTGGAGATGGGGATGTCTCTCAGGCAGCAGTTCTGAGGAGCCAGGGTGGATAAAAGCGCTGTGGAAATGAAACCCACAGGGTGTTAGGCCTGTCTGAAGGGAAGTGTGAAAATACCATGGGGAAAAGAGTGAAAATATAGTGGGGAAAAAGGGTGAAAATATAGTGGGGGGAAAAGGGTGAAAAATAGTGGAAACGCTAGGAAAAAAAACAGTGGGGAAAGTGCAAAAAAGGTGGAAATGTAGTGGGAAAAGGTGAAAAAAATAATGGGAAAATAGTGAAAAAAAACAGTGAAAAAACTGAAAAAATATTGAACATTTGTTGAAAAAATAGTGAAGAGTGAAAAAAAGTAGGAAAATGGTGAAAAATAGGGAAAAAGCTGTGCCAGAGCAGAGGTGTGTGGGGCTGCAGGGGCAGTTTCGGGACATTGCTGCCTGCGCCATCCCTGAGTGCCAGGGCAGGCAGAGCAGCTCTGGGATGGGCTCACTTCCCTTCCCTTGCAGATGTGATGGATGATCTGTACAGCTACATCAACCCCCACAACGGGAAACACTCCCCAATGATCTCCAAGGAGACCCTGGACATCGTCCTGGCCAACAAGGATGTAAGTAGTGCTGCTTCTGCACTCCCGAGGTCTCCAAAGTCAGGGGCACAGTTCAGATAACTGGGTGTCCCTAGTTTTGAAGCAGGGGATGACTGGAGAGTTCCTCCCTCCCTGAGCCCCAAAGGCTCTTTGCAACATCACTTGGTGTTGTTTCCCCTCAGCGCCTGAACTCTGCCATCATCTACGACAGAGACTTCTCCTACAACTACTTTGGCTTTAAGGTAAGGACACTGAGGCTCTTGGAAAGGATGGGAATGCCTGGGGAATGGTCTGGACTGGGCAAGGAGGGCACTGGAGGAGGTGGATCACCAGTGGGTTGGGAAGGACGAGGAGCAGCTGTCCAACGGGATGGACCACAGGCTGTTCAGCCTGGAGAAGAGAAGGTTGTGTGGAGACCTCAGAGCAACCTGCAGGAGCTGAAGGGGCTCCAGGGAAGCTGCAGAGGGATCTGTGTTAGGAGCTGCAGGGACAGCACAAGGAGAAATGGAAAGAGGGAAATTTAGGCTAGATATTAGGAGAAATCCTTCCCTGTGCGGGTGGTGAGACACTGGCACAGGTTGCCCAGGGAGGCTGTGGCTGCCCCAACCCTGGCAGTGTTCACAGCCAGGTTGGTTGAGCCTTGAGCAACCGGCAGGAGGAGATGATCTCTGAGGTCCATTCCAACCCCTTAACATTCCACAATGGACTCTCCTCGTGCTGCTGGAATGCTGGAACTGTTGGGCTCTGCTTCAGAGCACATCACACAGAGTGTTGTTGCAACCTTCCAGCTTGTGTCATTCCTCAAGGAAATCATCTAGTCCCTCATAAACCAAACAAGGGGTTTTGTTTTTCCCATTGCTTTGTGGGGCAGTTGCTGTCAGGGTGTTATCCCACACCTTTACCCTCTCATGCTGGTCCTTCCTGCCCCTGCTCTTCCCCCACACCCCACTGCTCTGTGCTCCATTCCCTCTGGGCCTGGCATGGGGTTTGGGGCTCCCCGAGGGCTCAGCTGGGGTGTCTCACTCTATCATAGCTCTGGGCACTTCAGGGAGCTCTTGTGGAACCTCCTGGCCACACTCCATATTCCAGTGTCGGAATCTCCCAGTGGACTTGTGGGGTTTTAGTCATTAAGCACCTAATTAATGCTATTAAGGAGAGGAGTGGAGTGTAGGGCTGGTGGGGCCTGGGATGAGGAGCTGGAGCTGCTCCCGTTGGGATTTGACAGGAAAAATTCCAATCTGCATGTGTGCTAAAGTCCATCCTCTCTTTTCCAAGACCCTGGAACGCTCCTACCTGCTGAAAATCAACTCCAAAGGTAAGAGCTGTGCCTAGAGCTAAGCACTTAATGAGTTTGGGTGAGTTAAATTGGCTGGGAGTGAAGTTTGGCTCCTGTGCTGTCAGGGGTGGTTATTGCAGCCCCTTGGCTTGGCCATCCTTGGACACCAGAAGGTTAACTGTGAGATGTCAAGGCTAAAACTTCATTGGATATTTGCTTGGATTTCACCTGGGAATCTTTGTGTGAGTGTTGCAGAAATACATGTGAAGGCTTTGGTGCAGCAGGTGGGAAAGGAATGGGTTTGGTGGAGGAGATCATGGAATCTTGATAAGGTGCCAGCATGGGGCATTTGCACCTTTTCTCTCCTCCTCTTCCCTCTCCCTAACCCTTACATCCTCTTCCTCATCCTCTTCCCACTCCTCTTTCATCCACACTAGGATGTTAGCACATTTTCTCTCCTCCTCATTCTTCCTAACCCTAACATCCTCCTGCTCTTCTCTCAGCTCCCTCCACACCAGGATGTTGGCACCTTTTTTCTCCTTTCCTTCTCCCTCTGCCTAACACTCATCCTAACATCCTCCTCCTTTTCCTCCTCCTCCTCCTTTTCCTCCCCAACCCCAGGAGTGTTCCAGGCCAGGCTGGATGGGGCCTGGAGCAGCCTGGTCTGGAGGGAGGTGTCCCTGCCCGGGGCAGGATGAGATGGGCTGGACTCTAAGCTCCCTCCCACCCTGGCTGTGTTGCAGTGGCTGAGCGCCCCCAGCACATGCTGATGAGGGTGGCCGTGGGCATCCACAAACAGGACATCGATGCTGCCATCGAGACCTACAACCTGCTGTCCGAGAAGTGGTTCACCCACGCCTCCCCCACGCTCTTCAACGCCGGCACCAGCCGCCCCCAGCTCTCCAGGTACTCAGCCTGGCTGCTCCCACGGCTCAGCTGGGCACACACATGGGTGCAGCAACCAGGTCTCTTCACCTCTAGTGTTCTCACAGCCTCTGAAATGAGCAGCTGCACTTCTGCAGGTGTTTGGTGGAGATTTGCTGCCAAATTTAACCTGTTCTGAGGTAAAATAGCCACTTCTCTCCAAGCTCTGAAGCTGATGGAAACCTCTGCATGGCTGTATTGTATAGAAAATTCCTCATGTGCGTGGTCTGCTGCAGGCTGCAACATGAGTCCTGGGAACTGGTTTCTAAAGCCTACTGAAAGCTGCAAGCAGAGCTGGTGGGGTATCATATTGATTAGGAAAAGGTTTATATTTTAGAAAGGTTTATATCAGTATATTAGGAACAGGTTCTTCCCCCAGAGGTGTTTGGGCACTGGGACAGAGTCAGGTTGGATGTCAGGACAAGGTTCTTCCCCCAGAGGTGTTTGGGCACTGAACAGCTCCCCAGGGCAGTGG
>NW_008684664.1:4053-10004 GCF_000695815.1 Acanthisitta chloris | reverse complement strand
TTGGCCAGTGCTCTCAGGGTGATTGTTGGGGTGTCCTGGGCAGGGGTTGGACTCTGATCCCTGTGGGTCCTTCCAGCTGGGGATGTTCTGTGATTAAAATGATGTCTCAGCAGTACAGATGTTCTGATGTTTCCTGAAGCTCTCTGTTATCCCACCTCACCCTGTGGGTTGCTGTGTGGACCATGCTGAACGTGCAGTGTTCACCCTGCTGAGACACTTTTGACTTCTCCTCCTAAAGCCCTTTGTCTCCCTCAGCTGCTTCCTGCTGTGCATGAAGGATGACAGCATTGAGGGCATCTATGACACCCTGAAGCAGTGTGCCCTCATTTCCAAGTCTGCTGGGGGCATTGGCCTTGCTGTGAGCTGCATCCGAGCCACAGGCAGCTACATTGCTGGGGTGAGTGCAGGGGACCCGGCACAGGGAGCACTCCTGCTCCCAGGGATGGGCTCTCTGTGGGTTGTCACCTCTGTGCTGCTCTGCTGGCTCAGGTAAATCAGCATCGACGTGAGCTCAGTGTTCCTTCTCTTGCCCTAAGGCAGGAAGGTTGGTTTTCCATTGTGTTTTGGCTTCCTAATAGAAATCATTCCAAGAAGAGGATTTGATTCCACTGTTTGTTCAGACAATCTCAACCGATTTGTGTATTAGCAGCTGAGGTTTATACCCAAAGACCTGTGCATTCCTTTCTGCACCTCTAACTGCCCCAGGCCCTGTGTGGATGTGTGCTTGGGGTTTTGTCACAGTGTCTGTGACCCCTGCAAACCTTCAGGTGACATTACACAGAGGAGAGAAGCTAGGAGGGACATTTATTGACCCTGGGATGAGCAGCTGATTTTTGCCTAGCTGCCTTTCAGCACTGATGGTTTTCCTGTGTCTCTGCAGACAAATGGGAACTCCAACGGGCTTGTTCCAATGCTGAGGGTCTACAACAACACAGCTCGGTATGTGGATCAAGGTGGAAACAAGGTAATGACTTTCCCTTCATTAACTGGGGTCCAGAAGGCTCCCTCAGGTCAGAGGGAGAGGTTCCACTCCTGGGGAGGTGTCTCAGTCACAGCAGGGAGTTGCTGGAGTGGCTGTGGGTGACGTGATTCCAACAGAGCATTTCCCCCCTTGTGTGGGTCCTCTGGTGTTCCCCTTCAGTTAGCTCAGGCTGTTGTGTGCACTCAGGGCAGTGCAGGAGCTTTTCTGCTCAAGGACAGTCTCTCCTGACCTTGGCTCTGTTCCCTGCACCAGAGACCTGGGGCTTTTGCCATCTACCTGGAGCCATGGCACCTGGACATCTTTGAGTTCCTGGACTTGAAGAAGAACACTGGGAAGGAAGAGCAGAGAGCCAGAGACCTCTTTTTTGCACTCTGGATTCCTGATCTCTTCATGAAGAGAGTGGAAACCAACCAGGTAAGAAGCTCAGTTGGCACTGGATAGGTCTGGTACTGGAGGGTAGGTGGGCAGCCCTGGGGTGGAGCTCAGGGAGGGCTGCACAGCTGCCTCACTCCTTGTTCCTTCCAGGACCTTCCTGAAAGAAGGGCCTGGAGGGACAGGACACAGGGAATGGCAGGGACAACTTTCACCAGCCCAGGTTGCTCCAATCCCTGTCCAACCTGGCCTGGAACACTCCCAGGGATGAAGCAGCCACAGCTGCAATGAAGAGTGTGCCTAAAGATTTCCTCTGGATGTTTCTCCATTGTGCAGGATTGGTCCTTAATGTGCCCAAATGAGTGTCCTGGCCTGGATGATGTCTGGGGAGAGGAATTTGAGAAGCTCTATGAGAGGTAAGAAGAATGAATACACCTGTGAGTTGTCTCATCCACTCGCTGAGCTGCCCGTGTGCTCCCAGAGGTGCCCGTGTGCCCCCAGAGGTGCAGTGTTGACGTTGCTGTGAGGACTCTGTACTCAGAGCTCAGCAGGGAGGAGGGGCTTGCCTGCCCAGGAGCCTGATCTGTTTGGGGACCCTGAGGGTGACTAAGCCCCTTGTGCCTGTCGCAGCTACGAGAAGCAAGGCCGCGTGCGCAGGGTGGTGAAGGCCCAGCAGCTCTGGTATGCCATCATCGAGTCCCAGACGGAGACTGGCACTCCTTACATGCTCTACAAGGACTCCTGCAACAGGAAGAGCAACCAGCAGAACCTGGGCACCATCAAGTGCAGCAACCTGTGCACTGAGATTGTGGAGTACACCAGCAAGGATGAGGTGGGTGGACAACGGGAGCTCTCAGTGTTGGGAAAGCTCTGGGTGCTCCTCTGGCAGCTCTCTGGGATATCATAGAGTCATGGAATGTTAAGGCCTTGGAAGGGACCTTAGAGGTCATCCCATCCCACCCCCTGCCCTGGGCAGGGACACCTCCCACCAGCTCAGGCTGCTCCAAGCCACATCCAGCCTGGCCTGGAACACTCCCAGGGATGGAGCAGCCACAGCTGCTCTGGGCAACCTGTGCCAGTGCCTCAGCACATCCCAGGGAGAAATTCCTGACCAATCTCCACCTGTCCCTGCCCTCTGGCAGTGGGAAGCCATTCCCTGTGTCCTGTCCCTCCAGCCCTTGTCCCAAGTCCCTCTCAGCTCTCCTGGAGCCCCTTGAGGCACTGGAAGGGGCTCTGAGGTCCACACAAACTAAGCCTAACCATTTCTCGTGTTCCCAGATCAGCAGCTGATCCCAGCGGGATCCAGGCTACACCATGGGAACTCGATGAGCTTTAGTGTCCCTCCCAACCCCAACCAGTCTGGAATTCTGTGCAAGGATGACTTGCAGGCAATAGGATTGTCCAGGCCAGAATTTTCCAGGTCACACCAATTTCTCCTAAACCTTTTGAACTGTCATTACCTCTTGCACAACTTGAGATCCCACAGGAACAAGGGATGCATTCTCTCAGCCCTGTAGGTTTGTTTCCATGCCCTTTGGATAGCAAACCCACCCTGGACCTGAGATGCTGTGGCTTTGGCATGAGGTGTTGCTGCCATGCCCAATCCCTTGTGCTCTTAGTTCAGGTTGGTCCTGAAGATTTTAGAGGTCTCTTCCAACCTTGATGAATCCATGGTTCTCTGACTCTGTGATTCTGTGGCTGCAGGTTGCAGTGTGTAACTTGGCCTCCATAGCCCTGAACATGTATGTGACCCCTGAGCACACCTATGACTTCAAGAAGTTGGCTGAGGTCACCAAAGTCATCGTCCGAAACCTCAACAAGATCATTGACATCAACTACTACCCAGTGCCAGAGGTGAGTGGAGCGATCCTTATCCCTACAGCCTTCTCACTCTTCAGCTCCAGCCAGGAGGTGCAGCCAGGTGGGCTCAGCCTCAGCTCCCAAGGAACAAGGGACAGGACCAGAGGAAACACCTCAGGCTGTGCCAGGGGAGGATCAGCTAGGCCATCAGGAGGGATTTCCCCATGGAAAGGGCTGTCAGGCACTGGAATGTGCTGCCCAGGGAGGTGGTGGAGTCACCACCCCTGGAGGGATTTAACAGCCATGTAGACATGACACTTGGGGTTGGGGTTAGGGTTAGTGGTGCCCTTGGCAGTGCTGGGGGTGCAGTTCCCATGGTCTTGAAGAGCTTTTCCAGCCTCAGTAATTCCATGATTCTGCTCTATAAATGTCTTCTGGGCCTGTTTTGCAGAAGGTGCTGAGTGTTCACCTGTCAGTCATGACTCCCTTTGCCAGGTTAAATGCTCAAAATGTGTGATCAGCTCTAACCACCTCAGTTTGGGCCTCCCAACTCCTGCCCAGGAACTGAGGCAGGAAACAGCGTGGCCCGGGGCAGGGCCAAGAGCTGTGTTGGTGCAGTCCATGAGAGCCAAGGCAGTGGCACAGCTGCAGGTGCCTCCGAGAGGTCTCTTCTGAGCCTGTTTGTATGGCTGTGTGGAAGGTGGTTGTGCTGACTCCTGTGCCCTGTGCAGGCTGAGCGCTCCAACCGGCGCCACCGCCCCATTGGCATCGGCGTGCAGGGCCTGGCCGATGCCTTCATCCTCATGAGGTTCCCCTTCGAGAGCCCCGAGGCCCAGCTCCTCAACCAGCACATCTTTGAGACCATCTACTACAGTGCCCTGGAGGCCAGCTGCGAGCTGGCCAAGGAGCAGGGCCCCTATGACACCTATGAGGGCTCTCCCGTCAGCAAGGGGGTGAGTCCCAGTGCGATCCCTGCCCGGCAGCAGGGAAAAGCTCTGGAAAGGTGGTTGTGTGTCTGGGATGGTGCAGAGATGGGAAGGGACCTCAGTTGATGGTAAGTTGAGTGTGAGTCATGGTGTGCCTTGCAGGCAGGAGGGACAGCGTGTCCTGGGGGGCATCGGGCATGGCATGGAGGGAGGGATTGTCCTGCTCTGCTCTGACCTGGGGCAGCCTCACCTTGAACGCTGTGACCAGTTTTGGATGCCTCAGTGTAAGAGATTTAAAGCTCTTAGAGAGCATCCAAGGAGGGACACGGAGATGGGGAAGGGTCTGGAGGGGCCACACGAGGAGTGGCTGAAGCACTTTGTGTGTTCAGCTGGAGCAGAGGAGACTAAGGGCAGAGCTCAGCAGGGTCTGCAGCTCCTCCCGAGGGGCAGTGCAGGGACAGCTCTGATCTCTGTGCCCTGGGACAGGGACAGGATGAGGGAACAGCTGGAGCTGTGCCAGGGGAGGGTTAGGCTGGAGATTAGGGAAAGGTTCTTCCCCCAGAGGTGCTTGGGCACAACTCAACTCCCCAGGGCAGTGGTCACAACCACAAGGCTGACAGAGCTCCAGGAGGGTTTGGCCAATGCTCTCAGGCTCAGGGTGTTGGGGTGTCCTGGGCAGGAGCTGAGGTTGGACTGGTGATCCCTGTGGGTCCTTCCAGCTGAGGACACTGTGTGGTTTGAAAAGAAAGGCAGGACTCAGCCTGTGCTGGCTGTGCCCTGAGCACACTCAGGTTGTAAGGTCATGATACAGGAGCTTTTCTGAGGCTGAGTTGGAGAGAAGAGTTAACAGGAATAACATGTCCATTTCCAGTGGGGTTTATAGAACATGGAGAAAATATTTCCCTCTCTCATTTGGACCAACCTGTGTTCCTCAGATCCTCCAGTATGACATGTGGAATGTCACTCCTTCAGACCTGTGGGACTGGAAGGCCTTAAAGGAGAAGATTGCCAAGTGAGTACTGCACAGCTTGTAGTAGATGTGAAATACATCCATGGAATCAAAGATTGGGATTGGTTGGGAGGAACCTTGGAGACCATCCAGTGCCACCCCCTGCCATGGGCAGGGACACCTTCCTCTAGCCCAGGTTGCTCCAAGCCTTATCTAACCTGACCTGGAACCTGAATTTGGTATGTTCTGACTACCTGAAAGCTAAAGGCAGAGTCCAAGCACAAACCACCCCCATGTGTCCCCCAGCCCAGCAGATCTTTATTCAGAGCTGTTGTTTGGGTGTCTTGCTTTCATTTTTGTTGTCCCAAGGCAGTGGAGCTGCCAGCAGGGAAAAGCTGAGCCTTGAATATCCTGAAGACAGGAATTGTTGAAGCCTGTAGTGCCTGTAATGAGTTAATTCCATGTGCTTGGCTCTGATTTTGAAGTGTGGTACGTCTGTCCTAGGTATGGGAAGAGGCCTTAGCTCTTCATGGGTTGCTCCTTTGATTCTGCCTGGGCACTGTGGGCTTGGGCAGTGCCTCATAAATTGTCTTCTCTGCACCCATGGCTAAATACCTTAGTAAAGCCTCTGGTTACAGCTGGAGATAAAAAAGCCTTCAGGTCTGCCTCCTCTCGCCCCACAGTACCAGTGTATCATAGAATCATAGAATCAACCAGGTTGGGAGAGACCTCAAGGATCATTGAGTCCAACCCTACCTCCAGTCTCATCTTGAAAACCTCCAGGGATGGTGAATCCACCACCTCCCTGGGCAGCACATTCCAATGCCTGATCACTCTCTCCGTAAAAAATCTCTTCCTAATATCCAACCTAAACCTCCCCTGGCAGAGCTTGAGTCTGTGCCCTCTTGTCGTTTTGCTGGTT
>NW_008684664.1:0-4032 GCF_000695815.1 Acanthisitta chloris | reverse complement strand
CTGACTCCAACCTCCTGTCAGGGAGTTGTAGAGGGTGATAAGGTCTCCCCTGAGCCTCCTCTTCTCCAGGCTGAACACCCCCAGCTCCCTCAGCCTCTCCTCATGGCACTTGTGCTTCACCAGCCTCGTTGCTCTTCTCTGGACCTGCTCTAGCACCTCAATGTCCCTCCTGAACTGAGGGGCCCAGAAGTGAGCACAGGATTCAAGGTGTGGTCTCACCAGCATCAAGTCCAGGGGCAGAATCACCTCCCTCATTCTGCTGACCATGCTGTTCCTGACCAGCCCAGGATGCCATTGGCCGCCTTGGCCCCCTGAGCACACTGCTGGCTCCTCCTCAGCCTCCTGTCTCTCCGAACTCCCAGGTCCCTTTCTGCCAAAAGTCCCTTTTGTCACTGCCGGTCACTTGAGGGTTTGAGGTCCCTCAGATTTCTAAGTCCGTGCTGTTCTCAGCTCTGCTCTGTCCTGCCTCACTTGGTTAAGCCTTCTAACTTTGCCTATTGCCCCTAGATATGGTGTCAGGAACAGCCTTCTCCTTTCCCCTATGCCAACTGCTTCTACTGCTCAGATCTTGGGCAATAACGAGTCCATCGAGCCCTACACCAGCAACATCTACACACGCAGGGTCCTCTCAGGGGAGTTCCAGGTGAGCAAGGACTTGCTGTGTCCTTACCTTTGGGGACTGTCACTGCTGCGACAGACAAGGTGGAAGCCACACCCTCAGTGGCTCAGCCCACGTTGCTCCAAGCCCCATCCAGCCTGTCCTGGAACACTGCCAGGGATGGAAGTGTTGTGCCAGGCCTGGCTAAGCACACAGAGACCCCAGTGCTGACCCAAGTCTGTCAGGACTGTGCAGGGTCTGGTTGGACCATTTAGAACCCTTTATCCTCTGCCCCTAACAGGTGGTGAATCCTCACTTGCTGAAGGATCTCACAGAGAGAGGCTTGTGGAATGAGGAGATGAAGAACCACATCATCGCCCACAACGGCTCCATCCAGGTACTGGGGGCAGTGCTGAGGGTCCTGCCAGGCAGGAGCTGCAGGTTATGGGTTCCACTTGTCACAGAGGTTAGAAAGGGGTGATTTCATAGCAGGGAGTGTCAGAGAATCATGGAAGGAGTTGGAAGGACCCACAAGGATCAGTAGTCCACCCTCTGCCCCAGACACCCCAACAAAGCACCCTGAGCCTGAGAGTATTGGCCAAACCCTTCTGGAGCTGTCAGCCTTGGGGCTGTGACCACTGCCCTGGGGAGCAGGCTTTGAGGTCCTTCCAACCCATATCAGTCTGGGATTCTATAAGTCCACGTTTGGATTCTGGGATAGCATTGAGCTGCACAAGCGTCAGTTCCAGTCAGGATTGCTGAAGTCGTGGCCATCACTGGAGTTTGATGTTACAAATATCAGCGTTTGGGCAGTTGGTGGTTAGACCACATTGGAAAATGGTATGTGACCTCATTTTCCTGTTTCTTCAGAACATCCCTGAGATCCCTGAGGACCTGAAGCAGCTCTACAAGACAGTGTGGGAGATCTCCCAAAAGACCATCCTGAAGATGGCTGCGGACAGAGGAGCTTTCATCGACCAAAGCCAATCCCTCAACATCCACATCGCTGAACCCAACTATGGGAAGCTCACCAGCATGCACTTCTATGGCTGGAAGCAGGTACTGGGATTGGGGGTCATTCCCAACAAACCAGGGTGGATCACTGTAGCACATGGGGTGGGTGATCAGCTCTGCCATGGCTGTTTGGGCTCAGTGGTTCTGGGAAGGGTTTCATGGTACGTTCAGGGGTTGGAATGGGGCTTAGAGATGGTCCAGCCCCAACCCCTGCCCTGGACAGGGACACCTCCCACCAGAGCACGTTGCTCAAGGCTTCCGCCAACCTGGCTGTGAACACTGCCAGGGTTGGAGCAGCCACAGCCTCCCTGGGCAACCTGGGCCAGTGTCTCACCACCCTCACAGGGAAGGATTTCTCCTAATATCTAGCCTAAATTTCCCTCTTTCAGTTTCTCCCCGTTGCTCCTTGTCTGTCCCTGCAGCTCCTAACACAGATCCCTCTGCAGCTTCCCTGGAGCCCCTTCAGCTCCTGCAGGTTGCTCTGAGGTTTCCACACAACCTTCTCTTCTCCAGGCTGAGCAGCCCCAGCTCTCTCCTAGGGAAGCTGCTCCCACCCTCTGATCAGCTTTGTGGCCTCCTCTGGCCTTGCCCCAACAGTTCCACGTCCTTCTGATGTTGGGGACACCAGAGCTGCATGCAGCACTACAGGTGTGGCCTCACCAGAGCAGAGCAGAGGGGAGAATCACCTCCCTTGGGCTGCTGCCCACACTGCTGTGGCTGCAGCTGTTCCCTTCAGTGAGGAAGGGTATTAGGCTGTTTATTTCTATGGATTTGATGTTCCCATGGAGCATGCCTAGAGCAGCAAAGCTGTGGGTGCCTGTGGTGTTGTTCCCATCAACCCTGGGAGGCTCCAGCTGCTCCCAGCCCTGAGGCTCATCTTCTGCTCCACAGGGCCTGAAGACTGGGATGTACTACCTCCGCACAAAACCAGCTGCCAACCCCATCCAGTTCACCCTGAACAAGGAGAAGCTGCGGGAAAAGGTCTCAAGGGAAGAGGAGGAGAAGGAGAGGAACAAGGCAGCCATGGTGTGCTCCTTGGAGAACCGGGAGGAGTGCCTGATGTGTGGCTCCTAACCATCCCAGCTGGCCAGTGCCTGCTGGGATGGGAGCAGCCAGGGGAACAGGAGGGAGCAGGGTTGGGTTGGGTGTAGCTTCCCAATCCATGGGCTTGGGCACAGGCATGGAGAGAGGGCAGGGAGTGTAATGTAGCTGGGATTTCTGGGAACTCCTCTGCTCTGGTATGGCCTGACGTAGAGCTCTGGGGGCAGCAGTGAGGGTAGGGCAGCTGGCAGGGCCACCTCCTGGGCTGTCCTGGGTGCTCCACACAGTTCCTTCCACTCACTAAGGACTTGTATCCCAGAGGGAGAAGCACACCTGGCTGATCCCTTCCCTTGACTTGGACAGACACAGCAAGGAAAACTTCCTGGTGTAGGTGTGGTTGTCAGTGCCAGGGCACAGGAGCACCTGGACTCTGTCCCACCTGCCAGACCCACCTCCCACTGCTGCTTCCTCTCCCTGTCCTCTCCTCTGCCCTTTCCAAAAAGCTTTGGGAGGAGCAGATGGTGTGCTGGTCCCATGCCATCCTTTGAAGGTCACATGCCATTTTTGAAGGCCACATGCCCTGGCAAGTTATTAGATATCTCTGTGCTGCTCCTGCACTTGCTCTGTGCTCCATCAGGCAGTTGTGCAGTACTTGCTGAGCTCAGGAACCACAGGACCAACCCTTCAGCCAGCCAAGCTCAATAAACATGGAATGTTGAAGGAATGAGTGGTGGGAACACTTCTGTCTGGTTCAAAATGGGTGTCTGTACTCACAGGTTCTTGCTGTTGCTCCTGTGTTGGTTTCCACAGAGAGATGGAGAAGTTCTCAGAGAACAGAGAGAAGTATCTTGGGAAGATCACAAGAAAATGTAACTCAGTCTTTCTTGTTAGTTCTACAGCTCCTGCCAGGAGGTGCAGCCAGGTGGGCTCAGGCTCTGCTCCCAGGAACAGGGACAGGACCAGAGGAAGCACCTCAGGCTGTACCAGGGGAGGGTCAGGTTGGCCATCAGGAGGAATTTCCCCACGGCTCGCGGGCACTGGGATGTGCTGCCCAGGGAGGTGGTGGAGTCACCAAACCTGGAGGTGTCCAAGGAGCTCAGGACGTGGCCCTCAGAGCTCTGGGCTAAGTGACAAGGTGTGATGGGTCCCAGGTTGGACTTGGTGGGCTCAGAGGGCTTTTCCACCCTCTGTAGTTCTGTGATTAACCTTGGCTCCCTGAACAGCTCATGGAGAGAGGAAGGATCGTCTCACCTGCAGCACATCAAGGGGCTGAGCTCACCTGTCCAAGGGGTCGGAGCTCACCTGCCCGGGAGTGTCCGAGCTCACCTGCCCGGGGGTGTCAGAGCTCACCTGCCGGGTGGGTCGGAGCTCTCCTGTGC
>NW_008684663.1:3136-3647 GCF_000695815.1 Acanthisitta chloris | reverse complement strand
GGGAGGCTGGAGCCTGCAGGGCACCAGTGCAGGAGGCGGCCAAGCCCCCTCCCATGGGGACACCAGAGCCCACAAGTCCTCACCTCTGCCACGCGACGGTTCTCGTCATGCGCGTGGAAGAAGAGTGGCAGCAGGCTCTGTCTCATGTGTGCCATCAGGGGCTTTTTTCCTTCTTCCACTACCAATTCCATCACCTCTCGGAAGGGAGCTCAGAGCTGAACAGGGAGCTGCGTACTCTTCCGGTTCCGGCAGCTGCACCCCCAGCATGCTGTGGCTGGCCTGGCTGGGGACAAGGAGGGGTGGAAGGCCCTGCTGGGGCACATCACACAGTGGACTATGCTGGGAAAAACACTTCTCTTCCGGCTTATGTTGGCTTTCAAACAAGCTCGCCATCCTCCGTATCCTGTACTGACTCCAGTTTGTGCAAACCTCATTGCCTTTGTGTAGGATACCTGAGAAATTCATCTTTGGAGATATCCCCAAACGCTCTCATGGCCAGGAATTGTTTTCT
>NW_008684663.1:0-2967 GCF_000695815.1 Acanthisitta chloris | reverse complement strand
CCCCCCAGGGAGGGGCAGGGTCCCTGCCAGAAAATAGACCAGGTGGCAGTGAAATTGCTCTTGGGGGTGCCAGAGATCATACAATCATGGAAGGGATTAGATTAGAACGGACCTTGCAGATCATCTAGTCCCAACTCCCTGCCCTGGGCAGGAGCACCTCCCAGCAGACCAGGTTGCTCGAGGCTTCATCCAACCTGGCTTTGAACACTGCTAGGGCTGAGGCAGCCACCATGTCCCTGAGCAACCTGTTCCAGTATCTCACCACCCTCACAGTAAAAAACGTTTTTCTAATACATAACCTACACTTCTCATCTATTCTAAACTTCTCTAATGTCTAACCTATACTTCTCAGATCCTACTGTCAGCATCCTTTGGGAGACAGGGAGCAAGCCACATAGCACACCAGTATGAGGTCCATGCAGGAAGCAGCACCTGAGGCAAGGTACCTGTTAACACAGGTGTTTTTCTAATACATAACCTACACTTCTCATCTATTCTAAACTTCTCTAATGTCTAACCTATACTTCTCAGATCCTACTGTCAGCATCCTTTGGGAGACAGGGAGCAAGCCACATAGCACACCAGTATGAGGTCCATGCAGGAAGCAGCACCTGAGGCAAGGTACCTGTTAACACAGGTGCAAGGTCGGAGACAGACCAGACACATCCATAAACACACCCTCTTAGAGCTCAGGCCAGGACTAAGTGCTCAGGGCTGGGCCAGAGGGAGCACAGGGCCCACAACTGAAGGATGTGTGAGTGGGGTGTCCCAAGTTGGACCAGCAAGACCCATTAGTGCTCTCAGGGGTCTGACACTTGGAGCAGCCCAAGGTTTGAGCACTAGTGGAGCACCTAGTGCTTTAAGAGTATTGCTCTGCTTGGCACTGCTCAGAGCAGGGGCTGAGGGGAGCTGCATGATGGTGGTGCCCATCCCCATGTGTGGTCATGTCTAACTCCCCTAGAACCTACACCTGTGGAGAAAGAAGTTTGTGGATGCTTTTTAGGGGTGATCTGCTGGTTCAGGGAAGGAGGAAGAGCCAGGTACTGTGTTTGTAGAGAAGCTCCATCAGAGCCCAGAGTAGCTCCAAGTCTTGATATCTTTGCTTCTGTGAAATCCCAGGGGCACCTGGATTGCTGAGCTTTGGATAGGGTCATTGGGTGACCAAGGCTGACCCATTCATTTGCTCTCTTGGGCACTTGGCTTTCAGTGGGCTTTGGCACTTGGAATGTGAATGCACAGATGGGTCTCATCCCCTGGAGATGCTCTTCCCCTTCCCAACAGATGGTCAGGAGGGAAAAACCCCAACTTTTCCTACTCATGAATTGTAGCCAGAGAAATGAAGCAGGTAAGTGTCCAGCTGTGCTGCCAGGGCAATGTGCCAAAAAGCCAGTTTCAGAGGTGGGGGCCAAGCAGGGCTGGAGGGCTGCACCTTCTGCAGGGGATCTGGGGAGCAGGGTTGGAAGGCAGAGAAGTTGTGACCCCCCAGCACAACACAGAGCAGCAGACTTGTTATTGCAGCCAGCAGCCATGCTCGTAAATAGCAGGAAGTCTGGAGAAGCAATTTGAGATTAAAAAAATAAATAAATCACAGGAGGCAGCTGTCCCAGCGAGTGCCCGAGGATCCTCCAGCCCCATGGAGCCTGCACGCTGGGAACGGAGAGGTGCCAGCTACCCACCGGGCACCAGGAGGGGAAACACGGAGAGCTACAAACCCACACCTGTGTCTTCTACCTGCTGCATCTGGGGAGAGCTCTGACACCTGAAGTCCTTTGCCTGCCCGGGGAAGTCAGCCCAGGCATGGGAGGGGAGCAGAGAGGGCCCCTTCTTCCCAATCTCCAACAGACACGAGGGCAGAAGTGGAAGTGCACAGAATGCCTTCAGGGGCCAAGTTTGCACCTTGTTTCGCTGCTGGGGGTTAGAGGGTGTGGGGGGTGGGAACTTGGCAGCACTCTGTCTTTGGAAAGGGTCCAACTGCCTGGTGCCTTAGGAGAAATTCCTTGCATAGCTTTGCTGTGAAGAAAGTGCTGACCTGTTGCGGGGGGGGGTGGGTTTGAGGTTTGCTAAGCAAAGGCAGCATGTAGGGGCTGGGACAAAATGGCCCATCACCACGTTTAGGGAGTCGGTCAGGCTCCTTGGGGAAAGCAGTGCCTGGTGACAGTTACTTTGTGTGCCAAAAGCACAAGCTCAGTGGCTTCACACACCTCCAGAGGGATGGTCCGACCACAGCAGAGAAGCTGATAGTGCCACACCACGTGGTAGGTGAGCATCAGAGGATCACCTGGCAACTACATCCAGACTGCTTGGCCAGACACTGGTGCCCAGGAAAATCCCACCGGTCCCAGGGATGAGACCCTTGGAACATGTGGAGAGCTGGAATATAGGGATGAGGATCAGGGAAGGGGTGTTTAGCTTGGAGCACCTCTTGGGATGCAGGGGACACACACGCACAGGACAGAGATGCTGGCTCTGATGACTGCAATGCCAGAGAATATTTAAACCAGAAGCAGGCAGCTGGGGGAAAGAGCACCTGGTCTGGGCTGGTGGACTGAAGTGGGAAACGCAGCTCACATTCAGTTCACTTCTGAAAACGGCAGCAGGAAAACAAAGAGCAATAACCACAGAAAGCAAATCCGACCTCCTGCAGTGCCGGGACAGCAACCAGGGTGTGACTAAGAGACTGTAGATTTCGATTAGATATAAGGAAGCATTTTTATGCTGAGGGTGGTAAAACACTGGCACAGGTTGCCCAGAGAGGTGGTGGATGCTCCCTCCCTGGAAACATTCACGGCTGGGGTGGACATGGCTCTGAGTGACCTAGTCCAGCTGAATTTGTCCCTGCCCATGGCAGGGAGTTGGAACTAGATGGCCTTGAAACGACCCTTCCAACACAAACCATTCTGGGATTCTGGGATTTCATGATTCTGGGCAACAGAGCAAGGACAAACCTACATGTGCTCCTACACCGAC
>NW_008684662.1:1431-5542 GCF_000695815.1 Acanthisitta chloris | reverse complement strand
TACATACCATTGCAACCCAGGACAACCTGCCATGCTGATACCGCCAGAGTGGCCCTTAGAGACATGGAAATCAATTGCCCTCCATCTTCCAGGAGCCTGAAGAATCTAATATGTGCTGGAGTTTGGAGAGGTTCCATAACTCTAGAAGAAGATCTGAGCAGGACCAAGCCCAGTGAAGGGACACCAGGATGCTCAGGATACATGTCCTGCAAGGAGGCACTGTTCAGTGTGGAGAAGACAAGGCTTTAGGAGGATCTTATTCCTGACAGATAATGGAGAGTGTAGAGATTATGGAGCCAGATCCTTCTCAGGAAAGGACAAGATGTGCTCAATGGAAGGACAAGAAGCCACAGACACAATCTTGAACTTGATAAACTCTGATTTCATATCATGGAGACAAAAATGCACCCTGAGGATGGTCAAATGCTAAAACAGATGCTGTAAATCACCATCTGTGGAGATATTCAAAACACAACCAGATATATCATGAAGAACTTGTTTTAATTTCACCTGCTTTGAGAAGGATTTTGGATTAGAAAGCTCCCGATGGTTTTTCTTGTGACCTGCATGACTATGATCTGATTCTGTAACTGAATATAACTATCATTTCCACTAAATAAAATCACTGATATCCTTGAGGCAAATAATTTAATCAACATTTGCTTCACTCCATTGGTATTTAAAGTCCTTTCCACCATCCTTTGTTTTGTCTAACCTATAAAATCCTTAGAATAAAAGTAAGCAGGCGTTATTTCCAGTTGCTCTTCACTTTCTAAGAATTTCAAATTTATCTCTCTGTAATATTGTGTAATGTTCATCCCAGCACTTTTTGTATCTTTTCATTCTTGTTTGTGGCATCTTTAATTTTCAAGTCCATCAGACAGACATCTCCACTCCCAACTGTGGGATAAGCTAAAAATGACATACATAAACATGCATCAATAAAGAAACAGAAAATCAGCTCCAATGGATAGGAAGGGTGATAAGTGTTGATCTCAAGTTTAATTGTTGCATACAGTAGACCTGGAATACAGCACTTTAGGTAGGGTGGGGTTTTTTTGCTTTTCAACTGTGGTGTATTGTATTTGGGGGCTGCTTCCAGTTTATAGTTACAGGGCTTCATGGGGCTCCAGTGTGTTCAGTGAAGTAAAACTTCTATGCCACAACTCTACTAAGAATAATGTCTCTGAACTCAAGACCCACAGACATGTCATTAATTCAGGTTCAAAAATGGTGATTTAGTTGATGCGCAGTTTCCTTCCTCCACTTTACCTTTCCCAGCCTTTCTGAAGTGTGGTACCATTAACCCCAAGTGCAGGGAAGCAAAACATGTCCTTTGCTGATTTGGAGCCTACAATGCTTATTTACTTTTCTCCAGTCACTTTGAAACAATAAAGTTTTCTCATTTCTGTGTCTTTGCACTAGATCTTAATTTCTGTAGCTTTGGATCTGCTCCTTTGTTCAGACAAAAAAATCATGGGAAACCTCATTTCCTCAATGCAAAACAAGAAGCTTCTTTGCTGTTGTCTCCATTCTTCACACTTTTCTCCACATCCCATCTCCTTCAGCAACAATTTCTAGCCATGTTCCACTGACTGGATTTGCCTGCTGTGCAAAGTGATTTTCACTAATTTGCTACTTAGTAAGTAATTATTAAAACAATTTGTCCATATTCATCAGTGGTATAACATCATTGATTTCAGTTGGAGTCACACCAAGAATTAATGTGGGCTATTAGTTTTGCAGAATGCTGTTCCTAAGCAAGTAGTTGTGTTTTGCAGTTGCCAAGAATGTTGGTGACTTCTACCAAGTTCTAGGACAGATACCATATGCTGATGGCCTCTTCATGTAAGTGAAAATTTGGACATTTCTCTTTGAATGAAATACAGTGTGAATGACAGGCTGAAGTTCAGTGTTCCTAAGGTCTTTTCATTTGATAGAAACACTAGTTTCATGCTATGTCTATTGGTCTTTGTTATTTTAAGGGGCTAGAAGATTATTAATGGTAATTCTTGAAGATGGGTACTGTAGAAATCTGGAAAGACATGGAGGAGGTGAAGGCTAGCAGACGCATAGAAGGTATTTCAAGTTTCTGTC
This sequence comes from Acanthisitta chloris, assembly GCF_000695815.1. Taxonomy (NCBI): domain Eukaryota; kingdom Metazoa; phylum Chordata; class Aves; order Passeriformes; family Acanthisittidae; genus Acanthisitta; species Acanthisitta chloris. The sequence continues at coordinate 3,445 of NW_008684662.1, read as the reverse complement.
ATCTGACAAGACCAATAGGGCAATTACATACTAGTCATAATATGTGGATAATTTAACAGGGAAATAAAAAACAACCAACAAAAAAATAAAACCCAAACACAAAACAATAGAAAACACATCAAAAAAAACCTATTAGTTTTAATCAATTGCAAGGCAACTATGTTATCATTAAGTTTCAATGAAAATACATTCTTTAGATGGATGATCAAGCCTTCTGTATCCGTGGCTTTATAAATGTAATGCACATTGATATGTCACATTGGCTTCCAACCCGAAAGACTACAGATCCAGATTGTTTGAGAATCCTAACAGCTCTGTGGCTCAGAGAAGATCATGAAGCAGAAGTCTATTGATATTGATGGAGAACATGTGCAGCTACTACAAAATTTATCAAAAGCCCCATGAACTCTGTATGCTTTTATCACACCAACCCAACCAGGCACAAGGAAATGAGAAATTTGTAGCTATAAATTACAACTGGTCCTTGTGGAACACAGGCTCTGTTACAAGAAAGGACTTCTGAATTACCAGTCTGCATGCCCAAAGGATAAGGTCATGTTTTCATCCCAGTGCGCTCTAGCTTTGTACAAAAAGAACAAGGGACAGTGCTGCTAAGCACTCCATAAATAACTCAAGACCAATCTTTCTCCACAGTTTGATCTGACTATGAAGACTATGCTTTGCTATATATAGCTAAAGAACAAGTATTTTGGAAAGATCAGAGAAAGAACAAAAATAAGCTAAGTATATTGAGGCATATTTTTGAAATACAGGTTTGAATCTCAGCAACTAACTGAATCCATGGACAGTGGGAGATACCATCCCCTGTTCTGTGCAGAAAATCCCTGCTGAGGAACAAGCCTCCAGGGATCCAGCTGCAGGCAATGGTGGCTGAGGCTTCTGTTGAGGACAGCAGACTGCACAGTCAGCAAAAGGCATGAATGAGCCTTGGCCATGCTCTCCACATCATCTAGACCAGACAAGAAAGAGGACATCATAGTGCCAAACTCCTTCAGGACCAGAGGTAGGGAAGAAACAATTTGCACCTCTGGGAGCAGATCTCCAAGTGAAAGAAGCAGAAGTTTTATTATGTGGTGACTTTAATAAGTCCTGGTGCAGGCACACGTGAGGGCTTACCTTCAAAAGCTCTCAGAGGCATGTCACAAAAACAGTTTTAAGGTCCTGTCCTACTTGTCAGTTAAAACCCTCCCCTAAAGTGCTGCTCCAGGTAAAGCTCATCACCAGCCTCAGTAGAGCTGTGGGATACAGTGTGGGAGCAGGGCACCTTCAGATGGTGGGACATGCTGGCAGGGCTAGAACCCATGTAAAATGGGAGTAGAAAAGGAAGAAGGAAAAGGGAAGAGTTTCAACAGATCCAGCTCACATGATAATTAGAAAATTGAAAAAATAGGATAAAAAAAAAGTTTGTAAAGATTATTTTAAAAAAACATGTGAAGAAAATATATATTTTTCAGTAGATCTCTCCAGAATAAGATCTATATTAAATGATTGGCTTCATTAAAGCCAAGTTTCTAGGCAGTATCCAGAGGATTCCGAGGAATGTGTCTGAAATAAAAATCAGATGCAAACTGGGAGCACACAGATGAAACCTAGCCAAACCTCCAGGGAAATTAGCAAGTTCCCATGTGTACTTTTAAGTGAAGGATCATCATGCTTGCTTTATATATACCAATTAACCTTGCATGAAGTGTGACACTGGGGAAGCACCATTATTCTGGTGTAAACCAGCATGCGTCAAACTGAGGGGAGTAACTCATGTGTTACTATAGCCCCCATAGTGCAGGCTATACAAGTGAGAACCCCAGACCCTTGACCAGAATAGCCTCACATGCTGGAGCAATACTGGAGTGTACAGGGTGTCTGAAAGGCAGTACAAAGAGCTTTCCTTCAATTACATTTAACGGCTGACACTTTGAAGATAGGGAAGCATTAGGAATAATTTCATGTCACCTCCATGGGGTAATTTTTGAAGTCTGTTCACAACACCACCTGG
>NW_008684662.1:0-1393 GCF_000695815.1 Acanthisitta chloris | reverse complement strand
GGAGGATAGGGAAGGTGCTGCAATGCATGCCAGCAGCTGTGCTAGACATTGATGTCTATTTCTACTACACATATCCTTTCCTCTAACAATCATGGAATGGTTTCAGCTGGCTCCATCCAACCTGGTCTTGAACACTTCCAGGGATGGAACACTTCTCTGGGCAACTGTTCCAGCGCCTCACCACCCTCACAGTAAGGAATTTCTTCCTAACATCTAATCAAACCTACCCTATTACAGTTTAAATCCATTCCCCCTTGTCCTATCACTACATGCTTTTGTAAAAAGTCCCTCTCTGGCTTTCTTGTAGGCTCCCTTCAGATATCGGAAGGTGCTACAAGGTCTCCCTGGAGCCTTCTCTTCTCCAGCCTGTACAGCCCCGGCTCTCAGCTTGCTATCATATGAGAGGTGCGCTAGTCCTCAGATGGTCTTTGTGGTCTCCTCTAGATTTGCTCCAACAGGTCCATGTCCTTCTTATGCTGCGGACCCCAGAGCAGGTCACACCTTCAGGTGAGGGTCACCAGAGTGTAGCAGAAGGGCAGAATCACCTCCCTTACCCAGCTGCCCACACTGCTTTGTATGCAGTCCAGGATGCAGTTGGCATTCTGGGATGCAAACACACATTGTCAGGTCACATTGAGCTTCTCACCCACCAACACCCCCAAGTGCTTCTCCTAAGGGTTGCTCACAATCCATTCTCCACCAAGCCTGTATTTGTGCTTGGGATTACCCTGACCTAGGTCCAGGACATTGCACTTGGCCTTCTTGAACTTTGTAAGGTTTATGCAGGTCCACTTCTCAAACTTGTCCAGGTCTCTCTGGATGGCATCACTTCCCTCCAACAAGTCAACTACACCTCACAGTTTGGTGTATATAGATAATTGCTGAAGGCACACTCAATTCCACTGTCCATATCACCAACAAAGAGGTTAAATCATGCTGGTCCCAATACTGACCCTAAGAATGCCACTCATCACTGCTCTTCGCATGACCATCGAGCTGTTGACCACAACTCTGAGTATAGTCTTGCAGTCAATTCTTCATCCACCGAGTGGTTCATCCATCAAATTCATGCGACTCCAATTGAATTATAGAATCAGAGTATCAACCTGGTTGGAAGAGACCTCATGAAGTCCAACCCTACTGTCGTTACTAGACCATGGCAATTGACCATCCAGTCTCGTCTTGAAAACCTCCAAGGATGGTGAATCTACCACCTTCCTGGGCAGCCCATTCCAATGCCTGATTACTCTTTCTGTAAAAAATCTCTTCCTAATATCCAACCTAAACCTCCCCTGGCAGAGCTTGAGTCTGTGCCCTCTTGTCCTACTGCTGGTTGCCTGGGAGAAGAGACCAATCCGCACCTGAATAGGTGTAGAGGGTGATAAGGTCTCCC
>NW_008684661.1:0-17761 GCF_000695815.1 Acanthisitta chloris | reverse complement strand
AAGGATCGATCCACACAGGGATGGATCCAATCACTGATGGATCCGCACAGGGATGGATCCATACAGTGATGGATGCATACAAGGATGGATCCATACAGTGATAGACCCGCACAGGGATAGACCCGCACAGGGATGGATCCGCACAGGGATAGACACGCACAGGGATAGACACGCACAGTGGTGGATCCGCACAGGGATGGACCCGCACAGTGGTGGATCCGCACAGGGATAGACCCGCACAGTGGTGGATCCGCCCCGGGTGGATCCGCACAGCACCGCACGGTTCCGCAGCGCAGGTCTCGGTGGCAGAGGCAGCTCCCTCCGAGTTCCCGGCTGCCCTGGCTGTGCCGCCCCACACTCGCACCCTGCGAGGGCACTCAGCCCCTCCCAGCCATTCCTCGCACCTCCCTGGGGGCAATTCCTGCTCCTCCGCAGGAGCACGAGGAGCCTCCAGTCCTCAGACACTGCGAGGGGCAGCACCCTGCGCAGCCCGAGCGCTTCTGAGGCTGGAGGTGACCTTGTTCAATTATTGATACAAGCAGGATTCAGAAATAAAGATTATTCTGGTTTAGGTTCGTGATTCTGCTGAACTTTGAGCACATGAAAAGGAGGTGTCAGCTCTAAGTAGCATAAATGGAAGTGTTATTCCTGAAGAATCTGGGGCTCTGTGTAGTGAGGGAACAGGGAAACGCCATACAACTAACAAACTTGATTTCCATTTTCCAAATAATTCAGCAAAAGGCTAATTATGTCAGGATTATATAATGACTTTGGGAGCACAGATTGTCCAACAAAATGTACAATGAGTGCACCCCTGGGAATTCACGACAGGAAAGTTTCGTGCTCAAAGTAGTATTTGGAACATGATGTCCAGGAAGACAAAACATAAACCTAAATCCCCTTTGTCCTGAAGAATGTTTTTCTAGGGTAATCTTTCTCCTACCACAGGGTATGTTTAAAATCAAGCCACCTGCCTCTTACCAAGCCTGTGTCAGATATTCTCTCTCTGGCTTGAAGACACTAATTGAGTTACCAAATGACCCATATTTTTTTTCTAATGTTCCAACTGGTTTTGCTTCCAAGGGAAATACTTTACTTGAATTATAATATGGAATACAATCTCCTCTTTTATTCTCTTAGTTAATTATTACCCATGCATTATGCTGCTTATCATGAATTACTTTATAAAAGGAATATAAAGCAATAAATAGTCACAGAGGATTCCCTGTCTGGTGTTTCAAGGATGGAAGACAAAATGTGATCTTTTCCCTTTAAAATCATGTCCAAACAACAACCATCTCCATTTAAATAGGTCTTTGCTGCTGTAAAATTGATGCAGGTCTGTCTGTACTGTAAATACCCAGTGGAAACCTCAAGGTTAGTCCTTTATTTTTCATTCCATCACTTCTTCCTCCACTGAGCCTGAGCACCAGGGCTGGGGCCTCTGCATCTGAGTGTGGCTCCTAGCTGACCTTACAGCCACATTTTTTAATGATGGTTATTCAAGCTACATTGTACTTGTGTGTTGTAACCACACGGGCTGACCCAGGGTTCCAACCACTCCGGTGCTTTGGGTCTAAGATACTTCTGAGGTCTGTCACTGCCTTCATGCAAATTCCACACATAAATGGTTTTGACATTGACAGCAGCTACAGCCATGAAGTTTCAACCTTCATTTGTAGCCTGCCAGCAGGTTTGCAGTGCAAGGGTGTGCTCATTTCAATACTAAAAGCGATTCGTTGTGTTTGAACACAACAGGCTGCTGATTTCCCAACACACCCTGCCATAATTGAATGTTAGGCTTTTGATGTAACGTGCTGATAAAACATCGTGTTGTAACACCATCTGGGATGTTATGGCAGTGTGTCATTAACAGGACTTGTCAGAGCACTATTCTATGATGGGACACTTGAGGTTTGCTGTGAATTAGTCACTGGTAGAAGCAAAATAACCAAACCTTCCAATCTTTTGTTCTACATGTTAGTCACAGCTACTCCCTGTCTTCAAATACACCACAAGCATCACAAAAACCCAGAGATGCAAAGCCTCATCTCCTATCTCCATCCACAGGAATGATAGGTTCCCTCATTTATGATTTCTGCAGTTAAACATCTGTGGTAACTACGTGGCACTAATGGGCTGAGCAACCTAATAGTGAGTAATTTGAAAGGTACTTAAGAAGAAAATATATTTACTTAAACAAAACTCTTCCTGTACGCAAAATGGGATGTATTGCCACACATCACAGCCTCGTGTTTCTTGATTATGCACTGTTACCATTGCCAAATTACTGGAGCTGCTGTTCTGTGTGGGAGGTGTTAAAGCCTTTTTTAGAGACAGCTAATTGGATCAACTAAAGGATGTTGCTAGTTTTATTTTCAGCTGGTTTTCTCCAATATTTTTGATAACACTATTGGTGCAGAAGGAATATTGTCTAGCAGACTGAGCAAGTTGCCAGAGGGGTGTTAAAGGTCTTCGATGTAACTGTGAATAAAGCCCCAAAAGATTCACAATTCACTTGCTGCTCACTGAGCACCAGAGCTGAGCTGATCCCAGAACCAGAGTCTCTATTCCAGATCACTGTCTGAAGCATAAAGATTGGCTTCTGTATATAGGAGTGTTGAGACACACTCTGCTCTCCCTCCCCCCGAAGAATCATGTCTCATCCTTTCAAGTGTAACCTTTCTTTCCCTGTCAGTGTTGTCTTTTTATATTTAACAAAGTGATTTGCTTCTCCACCCGACAGAGGCAAAATAAATATCACTGGTTTTAACCTCCACTTTCAGTCATCAGTGACCTAATCATGTTTTTGTATAACTGGAGGCTTCTTTCTCTGCTCCAATACTACAGCATCCAAAATGATTTCACACAGCTCCCAAGGAAAAGTGACTGAAGAAAACTGCATTTAAAATGATCAGTAAAAGAAATCAAATTAGTTTTACTTTAGTCCGGTGACCCTTTCCATGGAATCAATGAAGTCAATCAAAAGAAAGAATTTTTGTGAAAGAATATTTAAGTATTCCCTCAAAGAGGCATAAGAAGTGCCAACATCAGAATAAATTTCTTCTCAACAAGATTCTATCCTGGTTTACAAAAATCACAGTCATGAGTGGGTAAATTTCTTTCCCCACACATTACCCTGAGGATGCTCCAGCCAAAAATGCAAATTCATGTCAATTTTGAGACTGTTTTTGATGCCACTGACGACTGTCTAATGCTGAAATAAAAGATACATACAAATCTCTATCTTAAAGCTTCCTATAGAACCTTTTACCAAAATTTGAAGAGAGAAATGATAGAATCATAGAATCACAGAATCAACCTGGTTGGAAAAGACCTCCAAGATCATCGAGTCCAACCCTACTGTGGTTATTAGCCCATGGCACTAAGTGCCACATCCAGTCTCATCTTAAAAACCTCCAAGGATGGTGAATCCACCACCTCCCTGGGCAGCACATTCCAATGCCTGATCACTCTCTCTATAAAAAATCTCTTCCTAATATCTAACCTAAACCTGTCTGTTCTCTCCAAAGGTGTATGAGCTTTAATTAATACCAAAGGAAATGCAAAGTTATGATTTGTGTGTAAAGAAGCTGTTGTAAAACTCTCATAGCTACACTAGAAATTCCTTGCCACTCTCTCCTACTTATTTTTAGCCAACACTAAACTGTGTGGACTATTATATTTTGCTCCAGATGCAGCAAAGCAGTACCGAATATAGTGAGAAACCAGTTAACCAAATGAATGTCTAATGCAGTCCTGCTCTAAATATACATTGTATGTGTGTCAAGGGAAAAAAAAAAAAAAGCAAAGCAGAAAGAATATTCTCACAAACAGACCAAGTAAGGCACAACAGATCAAACAAGGAGGTTGCAGTTCAGCCCCTCCTCATGCAATACCTTCATTAAGGCAATAGTTGTGGAAGCTGCTCAGCAAGTCCCAAAAACTTGTCCTATCTGAGACTGCTCAAAAAAGCAAGTGTCACTGCTTCAGGCTCTGTGTGTTTTATCCCTGTAGGTGTAAGGTGACAAGAACAGCATTTCTGCAAAGGCTCAGCACCATCTCAGCCTAAGCACAAGGGTTTAGTAAAACTACCTACAAGTCACAGAACCAGTCAGTGCCTCTGTGAAACAAACCATCTCCACAAACCACCTCACAGCAGCTGCTCAGAAAAGCACTGTCTGTTTCTAGACCTCTTGAACATTAGGAATGTCTTCATCACAAATCCTTTCAATAAAGGAAAGCAAATGTTTGAGCAGAAGATACAATATGATTTGTGTGTTTCTCTAAACAGTAATTCTTCTACTAAATTCTGGTAAGTATTAGATGTCACCACTTGAATGTGTCACCTGTCAAAAGAGGAAAATTGTTTGGAGTCCTATCAAACTGGGTATTCTTGACCAACCTGCCTAGCAAGGTAATACTTTCCATTTCCATACCACTTTAGACCTAATTTTATAGAAAATAATTAAGAAAAAGTCTCACACAAGTACTGGCTGTCATTAACACTGAGCAAGCTGAAGCTCAGGGAAGATTAAAGGACAGTGTTTTACATGTGTAGGCTCCCACCTCTCATTTTAACTACATTTAATAACTCAATTCTATGCAACTGCTCTAAAATTAAAGCAGAAGTTATCTCAGACCACTGACATTCCCCTTCAACAGGCTCTCATTGCTATTGGTGGTAGTGAGAGCATAAGCAAAGACTTCATGCTAAGGACCACTCTGTGTATGGAAGGGAAGCTCATCCTAATTGGGAACTCAGTTGCAATACTACAAGAGGAATTTTTAAAAGAAGCCCTTGGATCTAGAAGGCAGATCCAGAAAGGGCTGAACAGAGTGAGTGAGCTGCTAAGAGACAGACAACTGCTGTCTTGATGCTTTCAGCTAGAGCACACACTCAGAAGCCAACACAAGGATTCAAGACTGGGAGGAAGGTGAAGCTCATTGCAGCACTGCAAGGGGAGGAAGGATCTACCCTGTACTGAAAAGTTAATGCTTTCCAATCTTATCTATTTTTCTTATATTAATGAATGTTGCTTTCCAGAGCACTGACATTTCCCCATGGCCAATTATGCAGAGAAGCACTGAGGTGAATCAAGACAAATTAAGCAGGATCAGGAAGAATCTTGCCAACTGAGCAAGGAGCACAAACCAATTTATCCAGCACATGTACACTGGAAGACAAATTTCTTGATACTTTCCTTAATTTTGGCAATTATGGGTTCAAATGACCATATTCAGAACAAAACCCAGTTATTGAAGGCAGTAATTGGATAAAAATTTCTGTGCTATTTGGTAATCAGAACAGTAAGGTATAAAATACCTCAGAAAAACATTTGTTACAGAGAAATCAATGAAAACTAATGAGCAAAGTTTATGGCATAGACAAGGAACAACTTACTAAAATTGAATTAGAGACACATCTTAGAAGCCATTGGAAATCTTAAGGACAGTGTCTTACTTTAAAAGTTTACTTATTAACTGGTTACTTACAAAACCAGACCTGAAATATGCAGCTTATTTTTCTTATCCTTGTGGTCTGAGAGTCCAAAGAGCATCCAAGAATCCAAGACCTCCTATCTCCCACAACCCCTTCATCTTTTTAATAAAACTAATCCAACAGAAACAGGTTTACAAAATTATTTACAACTTCAGAGTCTTATAGGTGAAGTTGCTTTGCTAGGAGGGTATAAATACAGACAGATAAGAAGACAGTGAAAATTTAAGCAAGGATCATACTGCAACTGTTTTTTCATCCCCAATACTTACTGAGCTCAACTCAGCACATACCACTCGTTACAACATCATGGGAGTATTGTCTGTCCTTAATTCTGCACTATATTGTTTTGGCCATGTCCTACAAGGGATTAGAGCTGGTTTTGTGACTGATATTACCCATGTGTGCCAGGATATGGAGAAATATGTCTCATATTTTTACTGATGAACTCTAGGAAAATCCAGGGAATGAGCCCATCTTATATGAGCAGTAGCTACCTGAGCACAAAAGACATTTTTCAAGTGCTCTCCTCTTTGCTGCTTCTCAAAGCTTTGATTGAAATAAAAAGGTCTAATTTAATTCACTAAATGTCAGTAGTTAGAATTTTCCTCTCCAATCCAGGAAAGGAAAAATTGGCCCAAATAAAAAAATTCATTGATCATTATGGGGAACTGGTGTTTGCTTTTGCTATCAAAGTAATGTAAAAACCCCACAAATACACCTTAGTGAGATGTTTATGGGATACCAGACAACACAAAATCTAAATAAACTTCTGAAGAGTAGAAAGAGGTTTGATGATAAATTGCTGACTACATACAAACCCTGTGAATCAACCTTTGCATATATTGAGTAATCAGGAAGAAGTGGTGGCTGACAAGACACATTTTCTTCTTCATGTTTTCAAATGTAAATGATTTGAACATGAAGGAAATTCAATCTAAAGATCCCAATCAAAACCCAAAGGCTGTAGGATGTTCAGCAAGAACAATACAATGTACACAACACCAGAAGGATGTGCTGTCTCAGTGCTGGGAACTCCATGGGATACAGTGACTGCCACCGGAAATTGAGAAAAAACATTGTAAGAGATGAAACTAGATGAGAAAACAGTTAACAGCACTTTGCCAAAATTTTAATTCCTCTGCAAGTGCATGCTACAGTGCTAAGAAATTTTGAGCATCCAAGAGGTTTTCAGACCATGGCAGGTGACATAGCTGCTCCAAGACATTAGATCCTGCTAAAAGAACATCTACTTAAAACTTCCTTTTAATGCAGAAGCAGACTAGGAATTTTAAAGATAACAAAAAACCCACAATATTTTTTTTGCCACAATAGACTATATAAACATGAAGAATTATTTCCTCTTGTTTTATGAGCATGAGCCATCAGCACAAGGCTGGAAAAGTGCCTAACAAGCTGATGACTTCTGAATTACCCTTGTGTGAACACAGCTCAGGTTGTCTATTTATAAAGCGATACCACAGGTGTTGCCTACAGTGAGATGGTACAATAAGCAGCAGTTAACAGAGCTTTCCTCATTTGAGGTGACCCAGGTGCTCAGTTGTGCCTTCTCAGTCTTTCTGGCCAGTGCTCTCAATTAGAAATTCAGAGAGCCTGGCATCTGGCACAGGAAGACAACAAAAATGAACATTACCATTTCCCAGGGGTCATGGATTAAACATGGTTTGCACCTGCTCTGTTTACTGCTGAGCTGGTAAAAGCAAGATTATCATTTTTACCCTTTCATTGGTTAAATTTTACAGCTTAACCATCCAGCACAGTACAGACCACTTTTTAATTGGAACCAAATACAATCTTCCTCCCACACAAACCTCTAGACATATTTATTTTTGTCAAAGAAATGTCTCAAAACTGCTGAATCACTGAACGTAGGTAACAGAAAGTGTTCTTTTTATCAAGCAAATTAACACAACTCACATTTCATTTCTACACATGCTAAATACTCCTGTCTTATATGAAAATCTTCCACTGCTCTCTATGCATAAGCAGTAACATTAGTATATCATGTCTGTTTTCATCTCTGCCTAGATTTGATTACAGTTGTTGGAGACCAGGACAGGTACAAGAGCTTTCCTCTTCACTGGCTGGTCCCACCACTGGCAAAGGGCTTGTACACACATCCCTGCTGCAATGTGCTTTGCTCCAGCTGGCAAACACAAGGCTGGCAATAATCTGTTAGCATTCTCCATGCTGATCTAGATTCCATGCCTGGGCAAATCCACTGCAGAGGAATTATCCACACTGAGGATTCCTGGTCTCATCTAGTGCGAGTCTTCTTCTGTAGAGAAGGTGCTAATAGGTGAGAAAGTGGAGAAGTGTTCTGGCTTGGCTGGGGTAGAGTTAATTTGCTTCACTGTAGCTGGTATGGGGCTGTGTTTTCTGTTTGTGCTGGAAACAGTGTTAATAACACAGAGATGTTTTTGTTATTGCTGAGCAGTTCTTACACTGAGCCAAGGCTTTTTTTTTGCTCCTCACCCTCACCACTAGTGAGGAGTGTGGGGGTGCACAAGGACTGGGAGGGGACACGGCTGAGACAGCTGATGCCAACTGACCCAAGAGATATTCCAGACCACAGGGCTTCATGCTCCGTGTTTAAAGCTGGGGAAGAAGGAGGAAGGGGAGGACATTTGTAGTGATGGCATTTGCCTTTCCATGTCACCATTTTTGCTCCTCACCCTCACCACTAGTGAGGAGTGTGGGGGTGCACAAGGACTGGGAGGGGACACGGCTGAGACAGCTGATGCCAACTGACCCAAGAGATATTCCAGACCACAGGGCTTCATGCTCCGTGTTTAAAGCTGGGGAAGAAGGAGGAAGGGGAGGACATTTGTAGTGATGGCATTTGCCTTTCCATGTCACCATTAGGTGTGATGGAGCTCTCCTGGGATGGGATGGCTGAACACCTGTCTGCCCATGGAAAGTGAGGAATGAATTCCTTGTTCTGCTTTGCTTGTGTGTGTGGATTTGCTTTACCCATTAAACTGTCTTTAGCTCAACTCCCAAGTTTTCTCACTTTTACCCTTCCAATTCCCTCCCCATCCCACCAGGGTGGAGCTTAGCTGCCAACTAGGGTTAAACCACAACAAGAAGGAAGGTCTCTAGAACATCAAGATGCTCCCTGAAAGGCAGAAGATCCTGTCTGTGCCCCACCATCACCTGCCAGTGGCTCCCACAGAGCTCTGAACAGCACTAGTTAAAGCCTGAACCCAGGCTAACCTTCCCTGTACTCTCTGGTGCTGTGGCACTTGTGCAGGTGACTCAACTCTGAGTGAGAAACACAGGAGCTCTGCCATAGATTAGTGTCCAAAGAGCTCACCAATGGATATTGCTTCCCATATGTGCTCTTTCTGCTTTTCTGCTGTGTCATTCCTGTCCTTGTCTGAAATATAGTTTGTCCACCACTGAGAAATTCAGCAACTCTCCAGATGGCTCAGGATATTTGCTTCCTTTAAGCAAAGTTTTGGGCTGCTGTACAGAACTGCATGACATTAGAGAAGATCAGAGAAAGTATGTTTGGTGCTGTACAATGAAAACACAATTTTCAGCCTGCTGTTAGAGGATACGATTTAAATCAGACATAGATATGAAGGTCATCATTTGCAATACAGCAGGGACACAATAACTTATGGATTTGCTAATCCCATACTGAAGGAATCTTGCATTTAATGAGATAGATAGATAGATAGATAGATAGATAGATAGATAGATCATTCAAATAGAGAAAGAATATTCAGTGGTTCAGAAGGCCAAAAAATTAGTTGTTGTACACTGAAAATTCACTGACAGCAAGCACTAAACCAGCTACGGTTTATTTTACTGCTGCTACACAACAAGCAATTAGCATAAGCACTTGTGATAATTACAAATTAAAATATGCAATTGGTCATGCATTTTGTGTATGCAATTTTGAGTCCAATTCATCATCTGGCCCAGGAAATGCTGGGAACAGTTATCATATAGAGTCATGTTTATTTACAGAAAGAGACTGACACTGGGTCTGATTGTTTTCTGCAGGATCAGTGTGCAGCAGTCTCAGCATAAATGAGACACAGTCTAATGGATCTGAAGTAGAACAGGCACTCCTGTGTTCCCTGCCTACTGCAATATTATTAATATGTTTTTGCTTTTTGCTTCATATTTACTCTATTTGGCAGAAGAACTCAGAGTTCTGCCTGATCTTAAAAACAATATAGAATTACTGAGGAAGGATGGAAAATATTTCCACAGACAGATTTGCACCTGACAGACATACATATGTAAGAATGCATATAAAATCCCAGTGAAGCAATGTCTACATCAGTGCTACAAGTTCTGTAAGCCTTTAAGCTGGTGGCAGAAAACCTCATTGATTCTGTCCTTTGTTTAACTGTTCCAGACTTCACAGCAGCTCCAGCCATCGCAGGATGAAGGGTCAGCTCCTAAGAGACTGATAAGATACTGTGGAGATTACCTAGAAAGGAAGAAATACACCCACTTAGGGCTTACTTGTCTGAAAAAGACCATGCTAGGAAGAAAACAATGCCTTTCAAATGGAACCACAAGAAGCAGAAATCAGGGATCTGTTCTGTACTGTGACTATGCTGAGCAGCACAATATGACCCTATTTATACAAGGGCCTCACCTCAAGTAAGCTGAGGAAACCTTAGGCACAAAACTAGGAGAAGAAGATATAACTTGCATTCACTTAAGACTCCTTTCAGACTTGCTCATCATTCATGACACAGTTTTGGAGATGCTGAAAAATGAGTTCCTAACTGAGACATTAAAGACGAAGCACATGAAGAGTGAAATAAACACAGTATGGGAATGAGATGAGAACCTAAGGAAAATTTCATATCACATTTCCTGAAAGTGAGCTTCTGTCAGAAAGATGATCATGACTGCATTAACAAGCCCCCTAGTTATTCCCAGCAACATGACTTTCAACAGCCTTTGATACATATAATGACAGCTCTGCAGTATTAAAGCTTAATTTGTGGTGAGTAGAATTCTTCCTTGATCTTTCTCTCCACTGACTGATGCAATTAATTCCTCTGGCAATGCTGTTTATAAAACCAGGTAGGTCAAGTTAAAGCAGTTAATAACAAATATGTATGGACTACTTGTTATTTTCCCCTGCCTGCAACCTCCTGTGCATACCTGTATGTAGAAACAATTGACTCTTGTTGAAAATACTGTGTAGTTGGTGTAATAAGAGGGTGGAATTCTTGATTTTACATACATATACATTAATGGCCTTAAGAAGAACACTGCTGCAAGTCAGAACTTTATGTAGCTTTCAGAAATGAGAACTGGATCTAGGTCAAAACTGAAGCTTTAAATAAATACCATAAATAAATTGAGATTTAGACTGTGCAGCTTTGGTTCTGTAAACAGGAAAGATTATTCTGTCTTTTCATGGGCATGTAATTCATATTGCAATACACTTTTGAACAAACAAATATGTGATCCCTTAGAAAACATTTTTCCTAAATTGTAAGAAATCTATGGTGAAACAAAATAACAGGCTAGAATGTAGGGATCTTCCCTTCTGCTCAACCCTCAAGCAAACTTCCCCTGGAAACTCACATTGTGTATCTTCAGGTTATAGAACAAGAGGTGATATATTGCATAAGGTTTCTCTATCCCACAAGCCAAATGAGTCTTTGCACTTTGATTCTGCAGTCAGGAGAACTTCAACCCAGTGCTGACTCATGTGCATATTACAGGGTCACAATCCTGACTTGGTAATACTGACTGACAGAGTTAAGATCAGAACAAGAGTTCCCATTGCAAAGGGTTTTTTTATCAAAAACATCATGTGAGTGTAATGCTTTGAAAAGACCTGGATTGATGCTGTAAACTACAAAAAGCTGAACTGCTAACTGTCTTTACTGTGAAGGCACCTAAACTATTTGGTTTTTTAAACCAATCAATCATCCCAAATTGGATCTGGGAGATAAATTGGCAGTTAGGTACTATTAAAATACAACTAGTATTAATTATAGTATCTTTAATACTATCATATACTTGCCATCTCTATTAAGCTATTGCACATACTGCTGCATGTGCAAAACCCCACCTGAGCTGGAGCTGAAAGATGATGTCCAGAACAGAGCACACATTTGCCCAAATCTCTTCATCAGCATTTAATTATGGTAGATTTGCAGTGATACACTGCCTAAGAGCCGAAATCGTGGACAAAATCATATCTACCCAATGGAGCTTACAACCCAAGCAGCATTATACAGACTGCACGGAATTTGTCAGGTGAATCACACAAGCTGGATTGTCTCACCAATCTCAGTAAGATTCATGTTCACTCACCATCCTGAAACTGTAGTCACAAGACCAAGTGTTCATTTCAGCTGCCATTTCCCACCAGTAATTTTTCCCCTAGGTGAAACAACCTCCTGTCTCACCCACCTTTCAGCAGAGGCAAGCAAAAAGAACTCTCAGAGACTCAGGCAGACTCTCTGGTGCCTTGCCAAGAAGACAAGAAATTTCAGATAGTTTCCTGCCATTCAGGTAGTGGTAAGAGGCATATGCAGTTTGTTACCAGCAGGTCAGAAGCTCTTTGCCAATCATTCTGGCACTGTAGAAACACTACTGCACTGGGAGTCTAACTTTAAATCACATTGTCCTTTCACAGTAATCAATCCCCAGACTCCTCAAAAGATGTGACTCTGACCCTGACCAAACATCTGTTCAAAAACTATTCTGAGCATCCAACAGAGCCCACAGAAATGCCAATGGGACATTTCAATACTAAACTTGCTGTTCCTAGCCTTCCTATTGAGAAATGACCTCCTAACATGCTCTGAGAACTACTAATTCAGATGTTTTCTGCAGATACAATACACCAGGTAAATTCCAATCCTTTCTGTGAGTAACATACTGCAATGAAAAGGTATGGGAACAGCAATGGTGAAACATAGTCAAAGAGTGTTACCAGATAACAGGCAGGAGAGTTATTGTATCTGAATGAATAACACTGCAGTTAAAGAACTGTTCTTGCTACATGGAGAAATGCTGAAGTACTGACCAGAGCTACTGTGAAACTGCTGGGATGCTGCTGCCATCACTTATTTCTGATGAGGAGTGAGGATATTTTTGATCTGATGGAATGAAGATGAGTCAGATACAAAATTATGACTCTTTCTCCAATTCACTGAACCTTTTGCTGCTCTCCCCCTTCCTAATTTAATTTTACATCTTTGAAAAATTAAGCATGATGCATTGCAGCCAGCAGTGATGGGTGAAAGGGAAAGCATTCCTTGAGCTGCTCAGCCACAGACTCACTCTGATTTAGGAGACAAGAAGCTCTTTAGACTTGCTGCCACGCTTTCCTTTCAGGCCCCAGCCACAATACATGCTGTCTTTAGCTATTATCTAACCTAGAAATGCACAATATTTACTTTCTGAAAACAGTTGCTCCTGAGCCTGTGATAGCAAATCTTCATTGTGCAAACATTTGGAAAATGCTTTGCATCATCCAGCTCTGTCTGGAGGCACTCCCAGCCACAGCAGCTGGGTGTGTGCCGACACAAGTGACTGGGGCAAAAAGAACTTCAGCAATGTCATTTCTCAGCAAGTCCTTTATTTTTTGTTTGATGTTTCACCCACTGCTGAGAAGCAAATCTCTGGTTGATTCAGGGGATCAGGTATGTAGGAGCACATTTCTCCTCTGGCCCTGCTGAAATTTGTAACCTCAGTGAATGTCTTCATGATGTGGCTAAAATAATTTCTCTGAAGAAGTAAAGAACAAGTAAGACAGGAGATGGCTTGTTAGCACAACTACATCTCTCTGTAGGAAGTGCCCTGGCTGTTCTCATTGGCTCTGGATGAAGGAAAAATACTGGAAAAATAACATCCACAGGGGAAGAAATCAATAAGCACAAAACCCAGTGTTTCTGTACTCCCTGTTAATACTTGTCTCTGATGATCCTGAGAGGACAATCAGGGCCTGAGGACCTGTGGAGTCAGGGTGTCCAGACAGGCAGCTAAATTATCAAAAATCTATTTCAGGCCATCTTTGATTGTGAAAAGTATTTGGTTACCAGCTGGACACTGGCAGTGCACAGCTTCTCTCTGCATGCCTCAGACAGGACTTGCTCCCTCTCCTTTCAGAACTGTCTTGCACAGACAGAATGGCAATGTCAAAGGCAAGATTAGAAATCAGAAGCTCCAAGGTCTATATGCAACTCTGCTGGAGCATGGAGAGGTCTCCTGCATTTCATCTGGGGACAGAATATTCCCACTGATGCACTATGTAGGGAGTTTCTTAGGAAAGACAGAAACGAGAGGACAGGGAAGCTGTTAAGGAAATGGCTGAGTGTAAAGAAATCTGTGAGCACACCAACCAAATGGATTCTGAGTGGAAATTACTCGGACGAGGGATGACACAAACTGCCCCAGAAGGATAGTGCGGAGGAGCTTTTACAGCCTCCTTCTTCCAGTCAAACTCAGATATAAATTATAAAGGCTGTAAAATTACAGGAAATTAATAAATGCAATTCTCTACTTATGGAAGACTCTTAACTTCCCAGACCTTCCCAGACCTAACTTCCCAGGCAGAAAATAAATGCCACCAGTGGTGGCATCAAAGACACAGGGATGGTATAAAGTGGTTTCTTTAATAATCAATGAACTAACAAGAGATGATGTGGCTTAAGACTGAGCAAAGAGGACCTTAGCTTTGATTTGCATAAGGCTAATGACAGATGGGAACGATCTATAAAGGAAACAACAGTAAAACAGAAATTACAATATCTTAGGAGAAACAAACTGTTTTTCTTAATGCAAAAGCCATGGAGGAATACATACAATCTCCTCCCCAGCATACTGAAATAACTGGTGTATGAATTTACAAGTAAAAGCAGCCAGTGTGTAATGAATTTCAATGAAAGCTTGTCTAGGTCTTCAGCATAGCAAGTGTAATGTTTATATTCTAAAAAGACTTTTTAGAAAGTATATCTATACCATAAAATATATTTTTAAAATTCAGCATAATGCCAGGTTTAGAACAAATTCTGAAAGAAAGAACAATTAATTGTAGGGAGGCAAACAGAATGGGAGAAAACATACACGGTTTACCAAAGCAGAAGGTGTCAGACTGAGCTGGTGTGTTTTGAGGAAGATAAATGTCTCTTTAGAAGGAGATAATGCAGTGAACTCAGCCGACTGAAGTTGAAACAGATTGTTTGATACAGTGCTCTGCAGGAAATCATTACTGAAAGTGGAGGTGATAGGGATTAATACAAAAGCAATGTGAACAAGGAGCAACAGTAAGAAAGAAGTTACAAGAATGGAGCAAATTACCCAACAGTGCTCCTCAAGGGTCAGTCTTTGGAGAAATACCATTTAATCTGTACTTCCATGAACTAGGAATAATGATCAGGCCCAGCCTCAAACACTGTGCATGTGATACAAAGCTGAAAGGTATTGCCAATACTGAGGACCAGATCACCACACTGGAATTAGATGACCTTCTTCCCTGCAGTGATAGAAACTTAATAATGTGAACTGCAAAGTCATGTTCTTGGGATTCATCAGCTGGAAGCAACAGAGAAGGAAAAGGATCTGAGTGTTCTGATAGACTGACAGTGTGCCAGATCTGCCAGTACAACACAGCTGTGGAAACAGATAATGTAATGTTCAGATGAGTTAGGTGAGATTTTTTAGATGAGAAGGAAATATTGGCACATTTAGACAAGGCACTGGGAAGATTTTGTGTGAAATATTTATACAATTCCTGTCAACAGTGTTGAAAAAAGATTAGCTTAAACTGGAATCAGTGCAGACTGGCTATTAGAGCAATTACAGAATTAGCAGTCTTAGGAAGAGATAAAAAGAACATGACTTGTTCAGTGTGACAGCATGGAACAAGCATGGAAAAAGAACTAAGTTAAAGGTTAACAAGACTGAGATGAAATTTTTAGAATCTGATCAACAGTATGTTTAGACTGAAAACTAAAGAAAGCATTTGTAACTATTGAAGATCACATAGTCTTTCAAAGCCAGCAGAAAGGACAAGGAACCTAAAGAGTCTTCATACGGAACTTGATACACCCATAGCAGAGTTGTATAACTAAGAAAATGAGTCTGTGGTCAATGAATGTTTTGGGTACACTCAGAGTCTTGAAACAAGACTATATCTTTTTTGCTCTGTTTTTCTTCTGTATGGATCCCATGCTTCACAGAACTTTCTGGCTGCCAAAATGTTCTGCCCGCAGGGAACCAGTGGGCTCCTCCCAACACATCTGCATTACTGCACAAGTTAGTTCCTGAAGGTTTTGCACATTTCTCTGAAACACTGGACCTTTGCCAAGCATTCAGTTTCACCTCCAAAAAAAGAAAACTGCCTGGGAAGTGCCCAGTGCATTGGATGAGACACAGCTAGATGACCTATTTCTCATCCCAGACAGCTCTGATTTGTACCTGGGTGTACTGAGATGTAGGAGGACCCATGTAGATGTGTAGGTGGGACCTCACTGGACCAGCTCCTCCTCTCCAGTCCCCTTCTGCTGCACTGACTCCAGTGCAGTAGCACGTCACCTAATAGTGCAGTCTGGCTCTCCCTTTTCAAACATAATGCATTCTCTTTCATTGCCTAAACTAATTATTGGTTGACATTTTATCCTCTACAATCTTATGGCAGAATTTTCATTCCTTAAGTGCTCATTTTTTCTCTTCTTGCTTATCTTGGTACAAATCTGGAGTAACTGTCCTGTGGGCCTGCCCTTGGTAACTGAAACTGCACATGAGTTGTTTCAGCAGACTTGAGAAACTTGGCTTGCTTATTATATTCTTGTCAAATACCCTTTGCCTCCTAAGACTATTATTCAGCATCAGCTGTTCACTCCACATTCCTTGTGTTATTGATTCTTCTCTCTTTTATCACAGCATGGAATGCGATAAAGAACCTCTGCTGTGACGTTAAGTTCAAGGACACCACTGCTGTACCTGCCAAAGGTGATTCTCTGAACTGCTGCAGGATGGCTGAATGTTTGTATCATTCTTTTCTCTACAGTTATCACATTCCCCACCCCATTTCATGAGGAAAGAAAGCCAGAATAGTTACATAATGTGTTCTCAACGGGAAGCAAAGTAATTACCAATGTTGTGTTTATTTGTTTCCATGTCAAACTCAAAAAAAAAGAAAAAGCTCAAATCCCCCTGTGAACTACCTGGCCAAATGTAATCTTTTCTTGTATGTCTGAGAAATACCTGTGACATCTCAAACATTTGTAGGAATAGTATTAGTAACAGTAACAACAACACATTTGCCATGGTTTGAACTCAGTTGGGTTCCTTTTCAGCTCTTTCCCAATGATATCATAATCTGTCTCTGGAGCTCTCACATGCCCACTCAGGCTGTCCAGCACAGGAAATCTGATTTTTCTGGAAATTTGAACATGTGAAACAGATATGAATCATTCTGATTTAATCACGAAATCCTGTGTAACTTGTAGCCTGTCAGGAGAAGCTAGTTTGCTGTCTTAGAATAAGCACAATTCCAATAGGCTCTGCCTGTGCACTTAGACACTCCTGTGTCCCAATGGATATCACACTGCAGGATATTGCAAACCCCAAAGGACTGCTCTGTTTGAAATTGGGTTATTTATACATTTGAGGATCCAGTTCTGAGGTGTCTGCATAAGAGAAAGCATCTTCATAAGGTTTAGCAAGGGTGATAGCATATGATTCAGGTAGTGATGCCGACGGGAGCTTTTCACAGTTTGATGAGAGAACCAAGATTATCAGGAAAAATCTTTCTGCAGAACCGAACCTCCACTGCAGAGAAAGGCACTAGGAAAGATGGCAGTGGGATGAAGGGCCATGTACAAGACACCCTGGCAGGATGAAAGGGGTTTGGGCTATCTCAGAGCAGCTCTGTGCTCACCTGAGGGAACCAGAGGAGTCACAGGGGTTGGTGACACAATCCAGCAGAGCAGCAGGAAGGGGCAGCACTGGAAACTTCCTCGACATTGCTACGAACACTCTGCCTCTCGAGTTTTGCACTGCAGAGCAGGATTTAGTGACCTATCGACAAATCCTCATATCCATCCTCCACCTGACTCAGCAGCGAGGGATAGCTTTTGCCATAAAATACGATTACTAAAGGTCTTACAGCCTTGATATTTTTACCTCCTTACAGCCTCAGCCTGTCTGTGCAGCTCTCACACACTGCAGCTCGCCGGCAGGACGCGATGTTCTGCGGGAAGGCACTGAGCCTGGCACCTGATCTGCCGCCTGCTC
>NW_008684660.1:44150-45064 GCF_000695815.1 Acanthisitta chloris | reverse complement strand
ACTGATGCTCTCCTGATCTCTGTGCTCGCACCAGGACATGCTGAGGGACGTGTGACACCACATGCTGAGTACGAAGCAACTCCCTGCATGGCTGGGGGAACATCCACAGCTTGGCAGGGCAAGAGACTCACTTAGAGGATTAGGGAGACTCCCTGACCTTCAGATCCATGAAAACCCTCCTTAAGTCATGCACGTTTCTCCAGGGCTAAAATCCTCAGCAGGCTTACTGAGGTCACTGAGACACAGAGGCCACAGAGACCCAGTGTGGCACTGCTTGGCAGCCTGTGGGAGCTGCTCAGTGAGCAGGGCTGGGAAAAACCCACCTGAGAACGACCTGGCAGCTCAGAAACCTACTGCTGGGCCCCAGTGAGCACTGCCCACACGTGGTGAGGTCAGGTGCCCTCAGCTCAGCACTGGCAGGAGGGGAAGGCTGTCCTGAGGTGATGACACTCCCCTGACTCCTCTGTGTGGATGCAGCTTCCCATGACTCTCCACTCAGGGCAGAACCAGCTACCCTTAAATCCGCGTGCAATTATTGCTGAGCTCCTGCAGCACAGGAGGCAAACAGCTGGAATTACTGGCTCCATGTGTAAACACTCCTGACAGGAGAAAGCAAACTGCTGACAGGTAATTAGGTGCTCCTTGGCCAGTGCAATCACTGAGGTCACTAATTGGAGCTTTGGCTCTGGCTGTCCCTCCCACACGGGGCTGAGCTGCTGCTGGCGAAAGGCAGCATAATTAAGGGTTATTAATCTGCAGTTCTGTGCTCAAAAATCAAACCCATGCAATGATTTTTGATGATATTGGGTGTCTTTTCCAGCCTCAATGATTCTGTGATTTTTCACATCCTGCGCCATGTCTGAGCTCTCAGAGTGTGACCCACGTGGTGCTGCAGGGATGAGAGGTGAGGCTCA
>NW_008684660.1:43108-44121 GCF_000695815.1 Acanthisitta chloris | reverse complement strand
AGGAATGGAGCCTCGGGAGCACAGGGCATGACCTGGGAATGATGTGGCTCCCAGGGACTGAGGCTGCATCAACACTTACGGCTACACCTTTAAAAGCTGCTTTTTCTTGTTAATATGATAGTTACATGAAAACCAAGTTCTGGTTTACCTCCCCAAGGTGAGCTTTGCTGTGCACACAGGGAAAGGCTCCCCAGGCTGAGGGAAATCATTGCAATGGTTCAGGACTCTCTGAAGGTCCTTCTGTCCTTCAGTAACCACCCCATAAGCACAACGTCCTGTGACACCAAACCCACCCAACTCTCACAGGTCCTTCAGCACTCTCCTGCCAAGGGGACAAGTCACACATCCAAACTCTTAACTTACTGCCACAAGCATTTGGACACAGAGGTGTGAAGTGAGGGGAGGAAGAGGCTCAGCCTGAGGATTTCATGGTTGGACTCAATGATCCTAAAGGACTTTTCCGACCTGCATGACTATGATTTCACTCCTTGGGTAGCCACTGGCTAATCGTCCCCTTTTCCCTTACACAGACAAACAACAGAACACTCCAGATCTCTCCAGAGATAACTCCCACTTGAGATAAAGGAGCAAGTGGTAACAGGAGCTGATTAACAGCCCCACATGGAAATCTATCTGGCAGCAGCATGCCCAGAGCTCTGAGCTACAGTAGGAGCCCACAAGCCCAACACCCGTGGGAGCAGCTGTTAACTACAGCAGAACGAAGCACATTTAAGAGGTGTATTAAATTTCAAAGGCATCCTGGCTGGAATTGGGCTGGGCAGCAGGACAGACCAGGCTCCTGCTCCCATCTCCCTGGAGAGCAGCCTGCATGGGGAGCCCCGAGCTGTCACACAGAGCACAGCTTCCCCTCGGGGCCCACTGCCACCTCACAGGGGCTCAGCAGTGCAGTGAAGACACAGCTAACTCGTGTTGGCCTATTACTCACTACTTCCAGGGCTCAAAGCATCCAGGAGCTCTTCCTGTCCCAGCGAGAACCATCCCCACACATCCTC
>NW_008684660.1:36909-43082 GCF_000695815.1 Acanthisitta chloris | reverse complement strand
AGTTCTGAGAGGAGAACTGGAGCCTTCTTTAAGTGGGGGAAGCTGGAGAAGCTGCAGGACAGCTCATGTCCACTGCCCTGCAGCTCTGGGTCCTCTTTCACGCAGGAAACCACAACCCAAATCCGTCCCTGCTACAGACTCGTGTGGCCACAGCCTGCAGGGCCAGCTGGGTCCCACCAGTGGGGCTGTTTGTGAGCAGGAGCACAGTGGTTGGGTTGGAAGGACCTTAAAGAACATCTTTTTACATCCTGGACACATTCTACCTGCCCAGGTTGCTCCAGCCCCATCCAACCTGGCCTGGAACACTCCCAGGGATGCAACAGCCACAGCTGCTCTGGGTGACCTGTGCCAGAGCCTCAGCACCTCACAGGGAAAATTTCCCTCCCAATATCCCATCTAACCTTCCCTCTAGCAGTGTGGGAAGCCATTCCCTGTGTCCTGTCCCTCTGCTCCCTGCTGGTCCCAGACCTGAGGGCAGAGCCTTCAGCTCCAGGGGCACTGGAGGAGCTGGGATTGTGCTGGAGGAAGACAGGATCGCTGGCATCTCCTGCTGGGAAACTCTAGCCTGGGGCTGATCCTCCTGCCTTTCCTTATGCCTTTATCACCTCTCCCCATCTGCAAGATGCAGAGCAGAGGAGAAAGCAAGGGATGAGCTGTCTGCTGCCTGGTTGCACAAGGACACAGAGAAGGGAGAAGAGGGAGCTGTGCTATTTCGAGCTGCCTCCTCCTCAATTCCTAAGGGTGGAATTTTACCTCTGGAGTGTTCATTGCTTTACAGGAAGGATTTAAAGACTACTTGCACAAAAATGATCACTAAAACCTAAATTAAACCTGTGCCTAGTCAATACTTTCCACTTCAATTGTTCTTGAAACGAAAACCAACATTTCGGATTGGCCACAGACACTTCCTGCCCTTCCCACCAGGCTGACCCAGGCTCCCCCTGCTGCTTCTTCAAACCCTAAGGCACCCAAAGTGGCTCCAAATTGAAAGAATTCTGAGGCTCTGTCATTACTCTGATTACTAAATCAACAGCTTCATTTGGTAAACTCACTGACAGCTCACGGAGCATTATCAGGGACAATCAGTGTTGGCAGTTGTATTTAGTGGCTTTGAGTTATAGACTCAGCCTAGAAACACCAGAGCTGAATTCCTACCTGCTCCCACCCCCTGAGCCTTTCTGCTTTTGCTTTGGAAAACCAGAAATTGCTCAAAATAAGCAGCACATACTCTGAAGTAGAGACCAAACCTATGGTTGGACTCAACGCTCTTGAAGGTCTTACCCAGCCTTAATGAATCTGTGACTCCAGGAAGGAGCCAAGCTCTTGGCTCAACCTGGCACTGTTTTATGCATATGTACTTTAATTTACATCACCCCAAAGATACCACTTAGTTACCTGAGAATCTGGAATTTATGAGGACACTGTGGAGAAGAAAACAATTCCTGGACATGTCTCTCCTACTGCTGAGGGATTACAAAGGGGGAATCTACCTTAGCCCACCTTTTGGTTTGATGCTGATAATGAACATTTCTCATATCAACTGCAGAGAACTTTTGTGCCAGGTTACACTTAGTCCAAACCAGTCCAGCTCCAAGCCCCAGGGCTGCTCCCTCAGCCTGCAGCTGAGGGACCTGTGGCATCACCCACCTGCTCTGCATTTCACAGGGGAGGAGGAGGAAAACATCCGACCTTGGTCCATGGCAAAGCCAACCCTGCCAGTCCAGCCTGGGAGGGGCATCCTGCCCTGCTGCTGTGTACACTGCTAACAG
The DNA here is from genome assembly GCF_000695815.1 of Acanthisitta chloris. Lineage (NCBI taxonomy): Eukaryota > Metazoa > Chordata > Aves > Passeriformes > Acanthisittidae > Acanthisitta > Acanthisitta chloris. Next base: position 41,313 of record NW_008684660.1, on the reverse strand, counting down.
CCTGGCTTTGCTTTCCAGCAGAAACTTGAAAACAGGGATATAAACAAATTCCAGTCTCTTCTGACCTGCCTGGCTGATACCATCCGAGCACTGCCCGTGCCCAGCTCCCACCTGCAGGGCTGTGGGAAGGAGGGAGTGTGAGCAGGCTTTGGAGTGTCAGCAGAATTCCTCTGGGAAGTTCAGCATCCTGTTTTGACCTGCTGAGCTTCTGTTTGCATCAAAAACTGGACACTGGCAGTGTTCAAGGCCAGGTCAGATGGGGCTGGGAGCAGCCTGGGCTGGTGGGAGGTGTCCCTGCCCAGGGCAGGGGTGGGATGGATGAGCTCTAGGGTCCTTCCAACCCAAACCAGTCTGGGATTTTGTGACATTCAACCATCTTTACATATTCTTGTGAGTTATTGTTAAGCAAATGCCTAAACACCCAAAGTAAAACAATCTACTGTGTGTCCTTAGGCCCTGCTTGACTTAACCAGACCCTGGCAGGGAACCAAACAGACTCTGACCACTGTTGTCTCAAAACCTTCACTCTGAAAGGTTTCAAAGGATCTGAAACATGTCAGTGGCTCCTGGTGCTGCTCACACACAGGGTGAGTCTCCACAGCTCATCCCAGGAGTGCTGCTGTGGGACCTGTGGGACAGACCCCAGTGCCAGGCCAGGAGAGATGCTCCAGAGCTGCAGCACACAGCTACAGTCCAACCAAACCCTTCCTGAAGGAACATACACCCAAAGCCAACACCACTCCAAGAGATCACAGTGCTGGGAGGGAACCTGAGCACTGAGGAGAGGAGGAAATCCATCAAAAAGAGAACTTGTCTCCACCCAGGGAACACAGGACCCTTTGCTGAGGAATGACTTCTGCCAGTGGCTGTTCCCTGGCACTGGGCTCTCCCAAGGGCTCCCGTGGCCATCCACGAGGCAGCCCAGTCTGACCAGCCCTGCCTGTCCCTGTCTCCCCACACCAACACCTGATGTGCTCAGACCTGCAGGTGTTTCAGGGAGGAATTATGATGCATCTCCCAACAAACACCTCCTGCTTTCATCTCAGCATGACAGGTCCAATCAAACACGCTGAGGTAATTGCAGGGACACAGAAAAACACCCAGGAAAAACCTGCACTTGGCCAGGGCTGAGGGAGAGGTGTAGGAGTCATCAGATGTGAAAATCCTGCAGACGGAGCTGGGAGCATGGACAGGAGGGAAACCAGAAAAATGTAATATGCATTGTATAAAACCAGATTTTAATTTCATAGAATCACAGACTATCCTGAGCTGGAAGGACCCACAGGATCATCAGTGCAACTCCTGTCCCTGCACAGACACCCAACAACCCTCCCCGGGCCTGAGTTTTAGAAACAGGTTCATGTGTCAAGAGTTTCATGGCTCTAGCAGAAATATCTCCCGTGCACCAGAGGAAGATCTTGGTGCAGGAGCCCTACAAAACCCAACCCACCTTCCAATAATAAACCGTTCCAGGCTTTCATTTTCTAAATTGTATGTGTCCTCTGGAGAGGTTTCCTTGAACCTGCTGCATAATGAGGGATTGCAATGGATCTTGTCAAACCAGACAAACACTACCAAATTTTAATTCTACTTTGCAATTGCAGCTGAGAGCTCCAGCAAATGGATTTTTTTGGGACCTGCCACATAGCTGAGGCGGAGGAGTTCGCTTATTTTTAACCAGAGTTATTGTCTCTGTGTGTTTAAATATTTAGTTATCTATAAAAAATTAACCGTTACATACGCAGAAAGATTCGTCTCCCTCGCTCAGCTCTGGCCAAGAAGGGAAAGCAAATATTACAGGAGGGAAGGGAGCAAAACATGGTAACAACTGGAAAGGAAGCTTTGTCCCCATGGCCAGGGAGAGCTTTTTTTTCCAATGTGGACAATTTTCTGTACCAAACCTGATTTTCAGGATGGAAAATCACTGCATCATGTGCTGCACAGAGCCATGGCTGGAGCTTGGCTGCAGTCTGAGATGCCAGATGACTTGTGTTGTTAAACCACACAGTGCAGAACAAACCCCCAAACTGGTGGGACCTGCGAGGAATGAGCTGTCTGTGCTGCCTGCCCTCCCTGCAGAGCCTGCAGAGCCTCCAGCCCTGCACTGCAGCTGTGGGGGCTGAGGGGGAGTTCGCTGAGCGCTGAGTAATCTCCACGTTCAGGGTTTGGACCCACACTCTGTCCTGAGCACACAGAGCTAAAGGTAAGGGAGGTGCCCTTCCCTGGAGCTCACCAGGATGCAGGTGGGTGTCCTCCCCCCCTCCTCCCTGCTCCAGGAATCCTGTGCAAGGCTTCCCCCCTGGCCCCTGGGCCACCGAGACATTTGCATGTTGTTCTGTTAGCATTCCTGTTGTCGAGGATTTGGTAATGAACTCATTAAATCACTGCAGTGCTGTGACAGCCAGGGATGCTGCTGCTGTTGCCATGGCGACTAGCCCTGCTCAGGGGTCCCTGCTGGCCCTGAAATCTCTGTCACCCCACTCCAGTGTCACTGTGTGCTGCCCAAAGTAGCACATTTCTCTTCCTCTTCTCTGGGGGAGAAGCACATCTGTATCCTCAGCCCCTGCTTTCCCTGTCCCCTTCCCATCCTGCCCTCCCTGGCTCTGCTCCAGCTGTTTCCTAGAAAAGCCAAAACAAAAGATGCTCTCCTGTCACAGGAGATCCCTGTGAGGCATCACCCTGGGGCTCAGCCCCTCTCTCCCTGGTTCTGTGGGGCTGCATCCCTCCCAGAATGATGGGACCACTCCCAAGGCTGCCAGCAGCCATTTGGGATACCTAGAGGATTTCCTTTTGAGGCTTGACTGGCTCAGCCTGAGCTCCTGTGCTTGCAGAGTCAGTAAAGCTGGTTAACATATCCCACAATACTGAGGGGTTTTTAAACCCAAACACAGCCTGAATTTGTGTCTACCCCCTAGGGAGCCTTAATTCAGACTCAGCTACATCAGCCTGAGCTCCCCCAGACTGTGCTGGGATGCCCTGGCCATTCCTACACGTCCCTGAGGACAGGGGGAAGGACAGTGCTGGAATGGTCATGCTGCAGAGGACATGAAGTCAGGCAGGGCAGGGTGCAGGCAGGGCAGGGTGCAGGCAGGAGCTCCATCCCCAGCCTGTGCCCAGCCCAGCTTCTGTCCCCGCGCTGAGCCGAGTCAAGGCTGCAATAGCCAATTCAATCCACAATCTTAAGAGCAAACCCCACGTGTCAGGGCTGACCCTTGGCCACTACAGGCACAGCCATAACCTCACTGTGCCAGGCTGCAGCTCCAGACCCTCCACCTGGAGTCTAACTGTGCCCAAGTGCTCTCTGGCACCTTGCTGACTCCACTGAGGACTGCTGACAGCACCATCTCCAGCACTGGGGTCTGTTAAGTCGCCATATGAGGAGGAAGTGAAACATTTGCATGAGCTAAAAATTTTCTCCTTCACCGTGCAAGGCTCTGGAGCTGCAGCACAGAAAGCACTCCCCCTCCACCACCCTCCCCACGGCTGGATCGGCCCTATTTGTGCTCCCAATCCCATGCCTGAGTCATGGCAGAACAGAACAGCCTTTCTTTGCAAAAATATGTTTCCCCAACACACGCAGTTACAGGATGTGCTCAACTCCCTGAATAATTTCAGTGATGCTGAAAGGAGGCACCAAGGCAGGAGTTAGGATCAGACGCCCTCGTTCCCAGTTCTCCCTGTCAGGAAGATCTTCCCCTCCAGTTCCAGCTCTCCTGAGCTCAAATGGCAGCACACAGCCAACCCCAGCAGGACGTGCTCACTGTCAGCAGGGTGACACAAACACCTCCCCAGAACTCCCCAGAGGCTGCTCTGTAGCAGGGAGTCATAAGGTTTGAGATGGCCCAGCCCCTCAAACAGCCACACAGGAGCTGGGCCAGGCTCTCCCTGCCTCTGCCCAGGGTTGGCTTTCCACTAATCTTTGGTCTCCTCCCTCCCCCAACTCCTCATTCTCACAGTCTTAGCCTCATTGAAGACCAGGTTATCCGAGAGCAAAGGACCAAATCTGTGAGGTGGCTGATGTTCCTGCCACACTGCTCCCTGCTGTGCTCAGCTGGCTGCATGGCAGGGATCAAAGGGAGCAGTGCAAGTGCAGGAGGCAGCAGCAGCGTCAGGATAATTTGATGGCTGACCCTGTGCTCGTTAACCCAGTTCCTTTGAACTCGAGCAGGAGATGCAGTAACACATCACTGGCAACCAACCTCCCAGGGATGCCAAAAGGGATGAGTCCCAGTGGAGCTGGAGAGAGACAAGCTGATGAGGTTGGAATTTCCCAGCTTACATGCAGGAAAACTTGAGGAGCACTGACCCCAAACTGGTGTGTTTGCTGAAACAGGGAATCCTGTGAGCCCTGCATTCCAGCACCTTTCCCCGCATCTCCTGCTTTTTCCCTTGCAAAGAGCTTGT
>NW_008684660.1:33324-36451 GCF_000695815.1 Acanthisitta chloris | reverse complement strand
CCCTGGCAAAGAGCTTGTGAATTTGGTAATCAGACTTATCGACACTCTGTGCCCTGGCGAGGGACTTGGGACAAGGGATGGAGGGGCAGGACACAGGGAATGGCTTCCCCCTGCCAGAGGTTAGATGGGATATTGGGAAGGAATTGCTCCCTGTGAGGTGCTGAGGCACTGGCACATGGACTCAGAGATTGGTCTTCAAGTCCAACACCATAATAATCATGGAATCACAGGATGGTTCGGGTTGGAAGGAACCTTAAAACCCATCCAGTTCCACCCCCTGCCATGGGCAGGGATGCCACCCAGCAGACCAGGCTGCTCAGGGCCCTGCCCAGCCTGGCCTGGAACACTTCCAGTGTCACTGGGCATGACCTGCCCCTGGGCTGCAGGATGAGAGCTGCCTGTGGCTCAGGACATCAGTGGGATGGGGGCACAGGGAGATGTGGCTGCATAAAGCCTTTTGTCGTTCAGTTATGCAGCAAAAAACCCTCCTGACTGCCCTGTCTGAAATTCATGACTGGGATAAAGCAGCAGACACAGCTCTGCACCATCACCTGTGCCAGCTGAGCCAACAGCCTCCCATCGCCGAGGCTGCCTCGGAACCTGCACATCAGGGGCCTCACTGGCTCCTTTCCTCACCTCCACTTCAGCACCTACCACCTCTTCCTTGGCTTGCTACCTTTGTTAAAAAATTTATACAGCCCCTGCTTAAGGATGCTGTGTGCCTTGCTCTGGGGGATCTGGGGAGACGTGACTCGGGACTTTATGCATATTTAGGGATATTCCAGCTGGGCAAGTACCTTGAAAAAGCAGTTCTGAGCCTGCTGGAAACAAAACAAGCAGGATGACAGGGCCCCAGATGAAACGAGGAAACCAGGCCCGTCAGGCTCTTTGAGCAGAGCCTGGGAGCAGAGGACACACCTCGGTGAGACGGGCGAGGGTGTCACCCTGGGGAGCTGCAGGTCCTCCCTGAGCCCCTCACGCTGGGACCCACCTCACCCACCTTCCAGACCCAGGGAACTAAACCTGCAACCAGCAAACCCAGCACAAACCCCAGGGAGCATCAGGGCCATGAGGCTCAGGGTAAAGACAGACCTGCCCAGGAGGAGCTGTCAGCAAGGGATGGGAAGAGGCACAAAGGGAATGATGCAGTGCTGAGAAGAGACTTTTATCAGCAGAGAGCTGCACTGGCACAGCTTTCTGGTGTGGGGGAGTGAGATGTGGGTTCCACAGCTGTCCTCAGAGGTAAAGGGCACAGAGACATGGATGAGAGAGAAGGATCTTGACAGAGGTGGGTTCTGTGCCCTTCACAGCACGTCCCCTCCAGCCCACAGAGCCCCAACTCTCCATCGCCCCCGACACTGCCACCTGCTAAGTCACTTGGAATCCCATCAGGTCACTGCTGAGGGACAGAGAGAAGCACCTGTGGGTGACAATATCTTCCAAGGACAGAGAGACTTCTGCAGTAACCCAAGACCCAATGGACAGGAATTTAGTTTGAGCCCTGGGAATTCTCCCTGAGGCTGCCCCAGGGGATCACAGAGCATGGAGGGGCAGCTGTGGTGCTGGTGCAGGCTCCAGCTGGGAGCAGCACTCTGCAGCAGAACCCTGGGACAGGCACAAGGACACCCTGGGACAGACAGACACACAGTCTGGGACAGGCACTGACCTTTAGCAAGGGCAGAGGGAAGTCCAGAACTTTCCCCCCAAACATTTCTGGTTAAAAACAAGCTCTTGGTAAAAAACCACAGAGCTGTTGTACACTTAACCTTTGCCATCCCAAATTTCCCTTGTTTGCTGGGTGATATTTGGCAGTGAAAGGGGAAACAGAACTCTGGGTTTTGAAGACAAAGGTGCATTTCAGCCTGGTTCCCTGTGCTGGTGCAACTGCTACACCTCCCTCTGTGCCCAGGTCTCCTCGAGAGGGAGAGGACTAATAAACAAACAGAGCACAAAACTCACTGCCAGGATGTCCAGGGAAACACCTCACGGGGGGAAGGCAAGGCAGGCCCAGCCCTGCCGTGTCCCTGCCTGGCTGTGCTCACACAGCACGTGGATTTCTGTGCTGGCCACGGATTGCAAATGCACCAGCTCTTCCCAGGGAAGCTCCCGTGGGAGGTGAGCAGGGAGGAGGAATCAGCTGCTATGCCAAGGGTGGTATTTAGAAGAAAAGGACCTGATCCTTAGGCAACCTGGTTCCATCCATCCCACTCCTGCCAGAGCACCTGCTGGGAGGGATGGACGTGGGGGCACAGACTCACAGCAAAGCCATGTGCGAGTGAACCTGCCCCAGGCTGCACCCTCATCCCTCCTGTGCCTCATCCCTCCTGTCCCTCCTGCTCCTACACACCTCCTGCCGAGGCCTCAGGATGTTTTCTCTGGGTTAATGAGCTTTGCAGTTGGAAGCCAGTTGCTTCCCCAGCCCTCACAGGTCCTGCACACCCCACGTGGGACTGGCCCCGAGCAGCTCAGTCACCTCCCCAGCAGCAAAGCAACAGCACAGCAAACCAGGGGCTGGGACAGAGGACTCAACTTCTCAGACTTCCTTCCACTCTGCAGTCAGGTTGGCATCAAGCTAAATGTGGTTGAGTTCTTGAACCAAACCCAAAGGAAGTTGACTGAGCAGGGAACAATCTCCTGCAAACAGAGCATCCCTTTGGAGCTCAGCTGACAGGCAGACAGCTTTTATCTCTTTTACTAAGTCTTTCAAAATAAGCCAACCACACCAAAGCCAAAAACTAGGTCAGTGTTGGCCATCCTGCCCTTTCCCAGCCTATATTTAGCTCCAGCTACTACCACAACACAGCGAATACATTGCTAGGAGCTACAGAAGATGTGTGATTGTAACTGACATGTGACTTGAATGACCCTCCACGAGGACTCCTGAATCCCAGGGAGGTTATGGACCCTGGGCCAGCAGCACTGACCTCCTCTGGGTTCAGACAACATCCATTCACTTTGGTATTGTTCTCCACAAAAATACAACCAAACATGACTCGAATCCTGTGGGCAAGATCATGGAATGGTTTGGGTGGGAAGGACCTGAAAGATCATCCCATCCCACCCCTGCCCTGGGCAGGGACACCTCCCACCAGCCCAGGCTGCTCCAGCCCCATCCAGCCGGGCCTGG
>NW_008684660.1:18640-33216 GCF_000695815.1 Acanthisitta chloris | reverse complement strand
GACTGCCCGTCCCTCCAAGAGGGGGAGTCACATCCCTGCAGGGATTTAACAGCGGATGTGATGTGGCACTGGGGACATGGTCAGTGGTGCCCTTGGCAGTGCTGGGGGAAGGGTTGGACTCTATGATCTCAGAGAGCTTCTCCAACCTAAACGATCCTGTGATTCTGTGACAAGAAACCCAAGGTTGGAGCAGAGAGGAGTCACCAGCACTCGTCACTCACCCTGCAGTCACTCAGCTCCAGCTGCTGCAGGTTCCTCCACACTGGTGGGAGAGCCTCGTTACTCACTGCCAACGGGAGGTGAAACATCCAACTGCCTGCAGGGTGTGTGTGGGTGCAGTGTGGGGTGACCTGGGCATCCAAGTCCTGCCTTAGTCACACTGAGGTGAGAGGCCTGGGCTAGCCAGAGCTTTCCTCCACACACACTCCCTCCAAGCAGTGTTTCTACCTTGTTCCAAGCTCATCCACGAGTCCTGTTCCTTTCCCTTGTCACTCACAGCTTCTCCTGGCCAGTTTGCAGGGTACAGCACCAGTGGAGCTGTTGGAGTGGCACGAGAGGACTATTAACATTCAAAAGTCTTCATGTAATTCCTTATTATAAAGCAAATTAATTCCAGCCTGAGCCAAACTCAGCCCCAACCAGCAGCTGGGCAAACACACATCCCTCCACGCTGCACATGTACAACCTGGGCAGACACAAGCAGTGATGAACACTCTGAGAATTGCCATCCCTATCCCACTTGTCCCAGGGAGGGACCTGGAGCTCTCTCCTGCTCAGACTGGGAGGTGGATGGAGGCTCTGACCACAGCTCCCAGTGCCACTCCAGAGACCCTGCAGTGAGGCAGGAGGAACCTGCAGGTCCTGGGGCCCTCCTACCAACCCTGGGCAGGTTCCTAATGCACCACAAGGGCTCAAAGATGGCACTGAGCACTGTGCTGAGCAACTCTGCAGAACAGGATCCCCTCCCACCTCACCCTGACGCTCAGCAGGGCGAAACACAACGTGTGCTGACTGCTGAAGTGACCAACTTATGATTAAGTGCTTTAATCACCCACTTTATCCTCTTCAAAAGCTCCTGGGAGGAAGTGTCACTGCTTGGATTCGGATGTGAACGCCAAGCCCAAGTGTGCCAATCTCATGTGGCTGAAAGGTTTGCAGCAGCTCAGGGTCACTGGGGTCAGGCACCAAAATAGCTTTTCTTTCCTCTCTTTTCAGCAAGAAAAGGAAAAGGATTCATTCAGCAGATGCTGCTGTGTCCTGCACATGGCTGGAGGCACCACAAAAGCATCTTTTATGCTTCCATGAAGACCAGCGAGTAAGATGCTCTGCGAGTGGGGAAATGACTTCAGTCTTTTTGCCTGAAAGAGAAATAACCCCCAACACACCATGCCTTGCCCTCCTTCCACCCCAGCACCTTCTCTCACCCCCAGCCTGGCCCTGCCGTGCTGGGGCACTCCTGGGTGTGCTGAGGACCAGAGGCAGCAAGGCCCCAGGGAGCTGTGCTGGCTGCACCAGGACTGCAGGGCTTGTCTCTCTAATCAAACCGAGCCATTTTCACCAAAAAGCCCTCACTGAGAATGATCTTTGCTACCTCTCTCCCTCACTGTCAAATCTCAGGATCCAGCAGCCACATAAAACCTGTTTCCCTGGGAAACCACACTAAAAATAGCCAGGCTGGCTGTGGATCCGGGGCTGGGGTCGGGGAGCTGCGGCGAGGCCGAGGTGGCACCGAGGGTCAAACTCTGCCTCGCTGGCCCCAGAGGCTGCAGCCCCTGTCAGACCTGTGCCCCTGGCTGTCCTCAGCCCCCACAGCCTCTGCAGGCCCCAGCAGGGGACACAGCAGCACATGGAGCACCTCCAGCCCCAGCTCCGTGCTGAGATGAGCCAAGGAACCAACAGGGTTGGTTCCCACATCCTCTGGGATGTGGGAAATGCCAGTTGGGATTTTAAGCCAGAGATTTAGTGGAGTCAGAGCATTATCCTCTTTCCTGTTGGATTTCTAGTCTTAGGATTTTCATCCTGAGGAAATTAACCTGGAAACCAACAGGGTTGGTTCCTGGGATCCAGCTGGGGTGGGCTGAGGGGGTATGAGGAGAGGTTGTCCAATGGGATGAACTTTAAGGTCCTTCCAACCCAAACCATCCTGGGATTCCATGATTCCATGAACACGCAGAATGCTGATGACTTTCCATCCTTGCAAACCCATTTACAACAACCTCCAAAAATGCACTAGAGTAAGTGTGAAGCACTTGTTAAATAAATAACCAGCTCTGATGGATTATTTTCACCAGGAAAAAGAAAAGATGCTCAACACAAGCTCAACACAGCTCAGAGTCTCCACGATGGAGCTAAAAGCCTAATTTCCCCCAAAATTACCAGAAGCTTAAGGCATCCTGTGATTCCATGGCAATGCTTCAAACAGCAGCAGTGCCTGGAGCCAGTGCAGACAGGGAGCCCAAACTGGGAACAGTGTCTCACTGGGGGAAATCCCCAAGGTCTAAACGCTGCAGTAAACCCAGTGGTGTCTGAGGAGCTGAGGAAGGAGCTCGAGTGGTGTCTGAGGAGCTGAGGCAGGAGCTGAGGCAGGAGCTGAGGCAGGAGCTGAGGAAGGAGCTGAGGAAGGAGCTGAGGCAGGAGCTGAGGAAGGAGCTGAGGAAGGAGCTGAGGAAGGAGCTGAGGCAGGAGCTGAGGAAGCAGCTGGGGAAGGAGCTGAGGCAGGAGCTGAGGAAGGAGCTGAGGAAGGAGCTGAGGAAGGAGCTCGGTGCTCATTGTCATTCCTCTCGCAGCCCCTCACAGGCTGGAGCCAGCACTGCAGCACACCCCGCGGCGCCGCCACCGCCTCCTAACTGGGTCACCAGTACCACCACGGTGGAGCTCCTCGGCTGCTGTTTGGGTCGTGGGCAGTCACTGGGGTCCCCACCCGAGGGACACTGGGGGAGGACGGAGCTGGTGGAACAGCAGTGAGGTGGGAGGGGTGTCCACAGGGAGACGCCTGACACTGCTCCCTGGGGGAGCTGTGTCCTCCCGGGCTGGTTGTCTCCTCCCTCACCATCACTGCTCACCACGGAGCTGCTACCTGGGCTCCCACCGTGGGTCTGGGTGTTTGGAGGGAGCTGCTGCTCTGGGATATGGGAAATGCAGGTTGGGATTTTAAGCCAGAGATTTCACGGAGTCAGAGCATTATCCTCTTTCCTCTTGGATTTCTAGTTTTAGGATTTTCATCCTGAGGAAATCAACCTGGAAACATTCCTCCCTGCCCCAGGGACTCCCTGCCCAGCTCCACAGTGGGATTTAGGAGGGGAAATAAAGGAAAAAAGAAAGAAGAGAGAATTGGGAACAAACCCCAACCTTGATTTTCTACGTTAAGAGTTTGTAGGAAGCATTCAGGAGCCACTGTGCCACACTCCAAATGCAGCTTCGGTGACACTTCCCCCAGACACCCATCTCTGGCACACAGGGAAGGCAGAAGAGGCAACAAAGGGCTGCAGCTAAACAGTATGTCCCAAAACTGCCAGGGAAACACACAGCTCTGCTCTGCCAGGAGGGCAGGGAGGTAACTCAGCCACAGCTCCTGGCCAGCACCACGACTCCAGGAGATGATCTGGCACATGAGTGTAATTCAACCAAGCCACCCCCAGCACTGACCTCTTGAAGTGATTTGCCAGGACTCCCACCAGCTCCCCGATCCTGCTGTCGCTGGAGGGATCTTTACTGAAGAGACACACAATGAGATCCTTGTTGTCTTTGGTGTGGAAGACCACGAGCTGGTCCTTTCCATTGGAGACACTCAGACCCACCAGCTGGGGAGAGAAAGGGAGAATTGAGTCACATACATCGACAGAACAACACTGATGTCCCTGGGAGTGCTCCAGGCCAGGCTGGATGGGCTGGGAGCAGCCTGGGCTGGTGAGAGGTGTCCCTGCCCAGGGCAGGGGTGGGATGAGCTTTAAGGTCCTTCCAACCCAGACTATTCCAAGATTCTACATGCCTTTGTCACTTTGCTACTTGATGAGGGAAGAGGAGAGGGGAGAGGGGAAAGGAGAGGAGAAAGGAGAGGGAAAGATGCTGAGTACAGAGGGAACACAGGACCTGCCCTGCACACTTCAGGGCTACATGACTCTTCTGAGCCACTCGGAGATCTGCAGGGAGAAGCCAAACTCTCCTACAGGTGGAGACACCCACGTATCATTTCCTGGGAATCCAAGTCTCATAATTCCCTCCTTAAGGGAAAAGATTCCTGTGTATCCCCAGGGCCTGTGCTGAGGGCTGTGGGCACCAATCATAGCTGGAGACTCCCAACCCTCTGAGAACAGGGAGCTGGAGTGTTCCTGATTTGGCTCAGCACTCACTACAAACCTGTTCCAGCTCTGGACATCTCACACACCCCAGCAAAGCCCAGAGTGGTCTGTGCCCTATTTTGGGGATGAAACACCACACCAGGCTGAATCCCTGGGATTCTGGTGGTGTGTCACCCTAGTTCCAGCCTTCTGGAACGACAGCAGCTGCTGCTCGTGGCCCTGGGCAGAGACCTCCTGCTACCAGTGGCACAACCACCCAGCACAGGTGGAGCTGCTTCCCTGCTCAGGCTATTCTGGGGCTCTGAAATGCTTTCCAAACGAGCTGCACTCCGTGCAGAGGCATTAACAGCTGCCTGGCTTTGTAGTGTCCCTTCAAATTAATTTGCATGCCTAAATACCCTCCTGTGAACACAATGGCACCACGGGGACTGCTGCCAGCAAGGTCTCAAATGTGCAGCGAGTGTGAGCGATGAACACGTCGCAGTGTCGGATTTGAAAAGGCAATTTAAACATTAATTATTCAACAGAATCCTGTTAGGAGTCCAAGAGCCCTTCAAAATCTTCCCGTTTCACCCCTCCCCTTAAGACTCTCTGAACAAATAAATGCAACACAAAAGAAATCATTGCAGGGAAGGTGCTTATCTCAGTATTTACCAACACTAATATTGGCTCTGCTTGAAGAGCAGGAAAAGCTTCCACAGAACATCCTTTATTGTGCTCAGCACTGCACAGGGCAAGGAGGCTGCAAGAGCATTTCTGCTGCTCAGGAGCCTTTTAATTCCTCTCTGCCGTTATCTGTTTGCTTTGAATTCAGGGAAGAACAAAAAGGTAACTGTATATTGGCACTTCTGAGGCAACAGCCTTAGCTGCACATGGAAAATCCACACAGAAAACCCCCAAAGCAGCATCCTGGTACAGCAAAATCACTGGGGCTGAAGGGGAAGTTATTGCTTGTCATTTGGTGCACAGAATTAGACATTTCTCACACAGGACTCAAATAACAGAGCCATGGGATGGTTTGGGTCAGAAGGGACATTAAAGCTGCCCCAGTGCCACCCTGCCCTGGGCAGGAACACCTCTCACCAGCCCAGGCTGCTCCAACCCCATCCAGCCTGGCCTGGAACACTCCCAGGGATGGAGCAGCCACAGCTCCAGGCAAGCTGTGCCAGAGCCTCAGCACCTCCCAGGAAAACCTCCTTCCTTCCACCTAACCCAGACCAGACTATTTGGTTTCCAGCCCCCTGCCCCGGGGCAGTGCCCACACTGCAGGGATGCTCTGGGTGCTCCTCCAGCCATGCCCAGGCCCCAGCTCAGGCCCTGGGGAGCTGCAGTGCATTCCTTCAGCTGAAAACAGGTTTGTGGTGGCAGCAGACATCAGCTGACTGTCTCCAGCGAGATTTCCATGGAAACGCCCCCGAAGGATGCTGCTGTGTTGACAGGGAGGTTTGAAACGCTGACAGCAAGTGGCACCCGAGCGGGCACAGGATTCCAGCTGGATCCACCTCTGCTGTGGCAAGGGTGACACCTCCACACGCAGGACAGAGCTGACACACAGACACATCTCACCGGTGGCAGCAGTGCCCATTTGCTGCCCAAAACCCTTCGTGGCGTTTCACTCCCGAAAGGGAAGGAATTGCTCCCTGTGAGGGTGCTGAGACACTGGCACAGGCTGCCCGGGCAGGCTGTGGCTCCGAGCGTTGGCACACACTGCTCTGCACAGGCAAACGGCCCCGAGCAGCAGGATGTGCCGAGGCCCTGGGGCAGAGAGCAGGAGGAGCAGGAGGCTCTGCTGCCCGAGCAGGATCCCTGCAGCCCAGCACGGGGACAGCTGCAGCCGAGCTAATCACTCCCTCCAGTGTGCAGATTAGAGCCCACCCTCACCCTAATCCCAGCTCTGCCCTCTCAGCGGTACAGACACCAGATTGGCTGTTCCCCCAGTGCAGGAATCCCAGCACAGCATTCCCGAGCAGGCACCAGGCTCTGCGGCTCCGAGATAACGGCAGACAAACAGGCAGAGTCCTCCCTGCAGGGTGCTGAGGAGGAGGAGAAGTGATCCCCATCCCCTCCTGCCCCTGCTCATCTGCCTCGTCCCTGGCAGCTCCACCCCCAAGGCCAGAGCTGCAATTCCGAGTTTAGCTCTGGTGAGATTTACATTAAACACGAACAAATACAGTGAATCGATCAATCCGAGCACGCCAGGAAGGGCCAGCCAAACCCTCAGAGACACAGCAAGAGTGCCACAAGCTGCTGGGAAACGCTGACCCAGGGCCTGGATCCTGCACACAGCAAACAGCTGAGAGGGAGGAAGCAGCAGGAGAGGCAGTTGGGGGTTTAGCTTTGATTTCACGCACTGGAATTGGTGTTGTAGCTGTTTAGACATCAAATACACTGCAAATGGCAACCCAAGGTCTTCTCCCACTTTGTGGACATGAAAATGGAGCTAAAGAGGAGATGCAGAGCCCTGAGAGAGCCTGAGCTGAGGTTCTCCAGCCCCTGCACTTACATTATAGAGGGGGATGGTCTTCATCACCCTGTACTGCTTCATGGGGTCCATCTTGTAGAGGTGCCTGTCAGTGATGAAGATTGCTCTGTCCTCCACCTTGTTGAAGCGATTGACCTGTAAAGAAGCTGATTTTCAGTCCCCCTGATCACTGCAGAACATGCAGATGAACCTTTGCAGCAGTAAATGTGCCAAACTCACATAGCAAATACCCAAAACTCAACTCCCAAACTGGTTTTCTCCACAGATCCTGCCCCAGTGAATGGAAGATGGACACTATAATCCTGTTTTGCTGACAGAGAAATGCAGAGTGTCAGAGCAGCAACATTCCCAGTTATCCAGCAGAACTGTGGCACTCTGGGGAAGCCCAGGGCTGCACTCCAACCACCCAGGCTGGATGAAGCCTTGAGCAACCTGCTCTGCTGGGAGGTGTCCCTGCCCAGGGCAGGGGTTGGGGCTGGATGATCTCTGAGCTCCATCCCAACAGCCCCACAATCCATGACACATGTGCCTTTGGCACCCCAAGAGCTCAGGATGACAGCCCAGAGCTGAGGCTTTGAAAGCAGGTGCTGTGACCCATCCTTGTTCTGGGTTCTGTCCCTCCATCCCTTGTCCCAAGTCCCTCTCCATCTCTCCTGGAGCCCTTTAGGCACTGGAAGGGGCTCTGAGGTCTCCCTGGAGCTTCTCCACGTGAACACCCCCACTCTCCCAGCCTGGCTCCAGAGCAGAGGAGCTCCAGCCTTGGAGCATCTCCGTGGTCTCCTCTGGACTCACTCCAGCAGCTCCACACCATCTCAGCTGGCAGATGCCCCTTGGTGCTAAATGGTGACATGGCAGGATGCAAAGTTTTGCCAGAAGTATGTAAGAAAGCAGGACACAAAGCAGAAATTGTTCGTCACTAAGGCAAGATGGAGTCATCAGTGTATCACAGCCACAGAGATGTTTATTAATCAACTGAGAAGGGTAGACAAGGGTAAGACGTGGTGAGGCGGATGAGCATAAATAGGATTTTCCAGGGTGAAGTCAGGAGACAACCAGAGAACTTAAATATTCTCAGTCAAGAGGCAGCAGAGTGACAAAGTTCAGAGCAGATAAAGGCACAAAATGCAAATGGGAGAGCTGTGACAGCTTTACGTTAACAGCACCAACCCAGGAAACGTAGCTGAGGATGATTTCAGACAGCTTGGGATAGATCTTGGCACAGACACAGCTCGAGGCAAGCAGAGCCTTGGCATGGGGAAGGAATCACACAGGAACAACGTCCTGGTGCAGGGGCTCACCTGGAATAGCCTGGGAAGCACTGGGGTGGGGAATGTGAAGGAGACTCCAGTGGTTCAGAGAAGGTGAAGATGATGATTGAGGGCCTGGGAAGCCTCAGAGGAGGAGATGCTGAGTAACTGGGATTATTTTGGGAAGCAGATGAATGGGAGAAAAAACCCTAAAGGCTACAAAGCACTGAATGGCCCAGAGAAAGTAGGTTAGGAGTGCCTGGTGCCACCCGTGGAGGTGTGAGCAGAGCAGCCCAGGCTGTGCAGCTCCACCAGCCCTGGGAGCAATCGAGTCCAACCCTTCCCCAGCACTGCCAGGGCCACCACTGACCACGTGCCCAGTGCCACATCCACATGGCTCTTACACTCCTCCAGGGATGTGACTCCACCTCTGCCCTGGGCAGCTGTGCCAGGGCTGAACAAACCTTTCCAGGAAGAAATTCAGCTGAGGAGATGTTCCAAAGGAGCTTCAGCAGCTTATCTCACCTGAGGAGCAAATCCTGTTTGCTCCACAACCCCTGTCCTTCCAGCTCTTCCCAAGCAACCACTCTGCTCCAGGTGCCTCCTGCACCTGCAGTGTGTGTGAACAGTCCCTGCTGTGGTGTGGAAGGAAACTGCCCCGTTGGGCAGCAGCTCTGAGGAGATTCAGACACGTCAGCCCCAGTGCAAATGCCACTCTGGGCCTGTAGGAGTAGACAAGCCTTATGTTCTCAGCTCCAGCTTCTCCTGCCCGGAGAACAGCCCTTCCCAGCATTGTGTTCTCTGCACCTTCTGGGCAGCTTTTATTTATAGCTTGGTGATCTGAACCAGTGAATCAGTCCTCATTTAGCTTCCTGACAAGCTCAAGGGGAAAATGAAGGTCTGGCCTAGAGCTGGAAAAGCTTCAAGTAAGTTTTTCAGGTCTCTGTCAGTGGCTCTGGGCACCACAGGGCATCGACCTTTGGGAGAGATGCTGCTCTCAGGGGAGGTTGGTGCCACGAATGACAGGGGAAAGTGGGAAGAAAAGCCTTATTCTAAAATAAAAAAATAGAATCTGTTGTTTCCTAGGTGATTCAACCAAATCTGGAGGTTTGTATGAAATATGCATTTGGTTTCCTAAGGCAAAAACCTGCAGATTTTGTTTGAAAAAACGAAGAGCAGCACAATGCTGAGAAGAGATGGATTTCTCCCACAGGCAGGAATGACCTGCTTCTACCTGTACCTGCTGCCAGGAAGCAAGCACAAAGCACATGTACCTCCCCCAGCAGGACTTCACAGCCTCTTCCCAGCCCTCCTGGAAAAACAGCTCCAGTCCTAACAGCCACTTGTTAGCATTCACTCCAGGGGCTGAACCAAGACCCCACACACATCAGCTCTCAAAACAGCACAGGCACAGGAGGTACAGAAAGGCCTGTTGGGATGCTCAAAGGTTTCTGCACACGCCAGAGACACTAAATTGCTGCTCAGACTTGCCTAAAGGCAGGAGCTCTGTCCTTGCAACGAGGGAACGGGATAAGGAATATCCTCTGCCCTGTGCTTGCACAGGGGATTGTCCTTGGCAGCTCAACCAGGAGCAAGTGGGAAACACACGGACTTAAAAGCTTAATAGTTGTGTAACAGCAAGGAAGATCAACACCCACACCAGGTACGTGTTGCTCAGTCACCCTGAGTGACTCCCCTGACCATCACTCCACACCTGCCAAACCCACAGCTCCCACCATCTCATCCCTGAGAACCCAGGACTGCCCTTTTCACACCTCTCCCAGTTCACCCAGAAACAGCAACAGCTGGTACAGCACAGCACACTCCAGTGGTTCCAACACCCCCAGGGTCAGCTCTGCCCTGGGCTCCCCAAGGCCTTCCCAGCCCTCGCGCCGTTACCTTGCGGACGTGGCAGGAGAAGAGGACGTTCATGTACTTGTCCTTCCTCTTCAGCTCGTTGGCAACAGGGGTGAAGGAGCCTGTGCTCTGAGGGTTGTCTGGTTTCTGAAAGAGCAGAGACAGGCACAGGACTCTCCTTGCTGACAGAAGGAGCTAGGCCCAGGCTGGATGGAGAGGACAGCACAGCCAGGGCTCTCTCCAGCCTCTGCCTGGCCACGGAGCAGCTGGAGGTGTGTGCTTTGTCCAACCAAACCTCAGCAGAACAAAAGGTTTGCAGGAAGGATGGAGCACAGGGAATCAATCAAAATTGCCTAGAATTTCTTTGTTCCTGTTCCTTTTATGCTGTTCCCATTACCTGCAGAGTTTCAGGCTTACACTGAGGTTTACCTGGCACTGCTAAGGCCTCCAGTGCTGCTCAGCCTTCACACAAACCACTGCTGGAGCAGGGCAAGTCAAGGTTCTGAGCCACATAAACCCACTTACACAGCAAATTTCAGAGTCCTGCTCCCTCCCAAGCAACCAAGAGTCACCTTTCCAAATTCCACCCCCTGAGCACCCCTTGCCCAGCCACTGTGTAGTACTCACCAGCACAATGTAATTGCCCTGCCAGGCTCTCTGCAGGCCAATGTCAGCTCTGTGACCCTTCAGCACCTCCATGGCAGCAACCTTGGCCCTCAGCTGAGGTAGCACTTCTGGTGGGACACTCCGGATGAGCTCCCCTGCTCTCCACCTGCCACAGAACACCGAGTCAGTCCCACAGCCTGTACCATGGCCAGGACTCCTGCTGCCAGACCAGCACAACAGGGACACCCCTAGGGAGCCCTTCCAGAGCATTCCTAAAGCTGGAAATGCCAGCTGGCATTTTAAAGTCACACATCATCTCCAGCTCCTGACAGATTTCACTGCCACACTCCCTGTCCCACCCCCACTGCAGAAACACTGCCTTACTGTAAGGAGTCCTAAGGAAGGTGGGAAGATTCCTCTTCTCTCCCCCCTCATCCAACAGCAGCTGCTCTGCTCTTTAAAACCAAGCAGAGAGGCCAGAAAGAGGCCCCAGAAGGACATGCAATGTCCATGCTGACTCAGGGACTTGGAGCACCCTGGGCTGGTGGGAGATGTCCCTGTCCAGGGCAGGGGTGGCACTAGATGAGTTTCAAGGTCCCTCCAACCCAGACCATTCTGGGATTCTGTGGTGCCTCCAGTGTGTCTCTGCGTCTAGTGCTTGATCTCACTGAGCCTCACCACGGCCTCAGTGGATCCCCAGCTCTCTGAATTCAACCCTTCATCCTCTTCCAACCCAAACCATCCAGCGATTCCAAGACTCAATGATAAATCTTGGAAAGAGAGCAATTCCTTGTCTGGTCGGGACAAAAATCCACTGACAGCTCCATCTCTGCTGCCCAGCCCACGTTCTTGGCCGTTTTCTCGGGGTTCAGGGGCAGTCAGGGTGGGTACCTGTGGTAGATGGCCTGCAGAGCCTCCTCGAAGCGGCGCAGCACCTTGGGGGGAGTTGGCCACTGCAGGTGCCTGCCCAGGCCCGGCGTGCCCCGCACGCCCTGGAAGCGCCGCGCGACCTCGCGGACGTAGGACTTCACCTTGTAGCGCCGGTAGTGCCTGAGGATGGTCAGGGCAGCCTTGGTCCTCCTGTAGCGCAGCCGAGCCAAGGTGCCTCTCCACACCTGGGGCAGGGACAAAGGGCTTCAGCACCGACGCGACGCGGCGCGGGACAGCTGGGGAGCTGCTGTCTCTGGGCAGCGCGGGGGGAGCAGCATCCCCTGCACACACACACACAGCTCAGCTCTCGCTGCCAGCACACCCAGTCACAGCTGCAGGGCAGTTCCAGCTCCCCCAGCACGAGCCACACGAGGGGCAGCTCGGGGCTCCTGCAGCCACAGGCTCAAACCCAGGGCAGGACCTCACCCAGGGGTGCAAGGCTGAATCAAACCAGCATCTCCCTGTCTGGGGGCAGAGCAGGCTCCTGACCACAGGAATCTGACAGATCTCACCAACCAGGGTCAAATCACTGAGATCTACAGAGCTCTGGAGCAA
This sequence comes from Acanthisitta chloris, assembly GCF_000695815.1. Classification (NCBI taxonomy): domain Eukaryota; kingdom Metazoa; phylum Chordata; class Aves; order Passeriformes; family Acanthisittidae; genus Acanthisitta; species Acanthisitta chloris. The sequence goes on along the minus strand of NW_008684660.1, from coordinate 21,241 downwards.
TTTGTGCCCTTTTCTGAAGCAGAGTTGGATTGCTTGAGATACCAGGCACAGACTGAAGAGTCACAAAATGCATCTGCAAGGGATAATACAACGTCCCTGTAAGAGATAAGGACAATAAACTACATCAACTGAGTACAACCCTAGTGCTAACTTCTCCTTTTTCAATTTACTAAGAAGAGAAATGAGGAACAAAGAGGTCTTGGTGGCAGCAAAACAACCTCTGAGCGTCGCAAAGGATCTCAAGAACAGACCTCACGCGGCAAATCCGCGTAAGCTCCCGAAGACTTGGTAGAGCTCCACGTCTGTCTGAGCTGGTTTGGACACAGGACACGGCCCTGATGTGGCCTGCCTGGGCTCCTGAGGGGAGTCTCTCTCTGCAGTTGTTTTTCCACCAGTCAGACACCGGCGGAACAAAGGCTGAACAGATTGCCCCGATGTTGGATCAGCTGCATGGCTGCAGAAATTGGCTTCACAGCAAGAGGTGTCACAGTCCACAAACAGTGGCCTCCCAAATCCAATTATCCTGCCCAGGCAATGCCCCTGGGCTACACATAGGCAGCAAACTAGTAATGAAAAGCATGTCCTCAAATCAAGTTGTCATAACTGGATAACCTCCCTGCTAGTAAGGACCTTCCCATGGCAGAGCCTCAGAGGGGCCGAGACAGCCAGAGGTAAGAGCAAACTTCTCCCGGGGAACGGGGGACAAATATTATCACAACTAATTGTTTTTCTGGTTTGATGTTCTTCTGTTCAACCACAGAGATCGTTTCTGCTTACAGCAGCCACCAGTGAGGCTGAGCTGCCGTGGTGAGCTGCCTGATGGTCCTGCAGCTCCTCCAGAAACAGAGACCATTCACCATGTCCAACCACCATCCTAACACTGCTGGGATGAGGATCCAGCAGCTCACGTCACCCTCCAGAGACCCGGGAGCCAGGGGCAGCTCAGCTCCCACGTCACCAGGGAGCTGCTGTTCCAGCACCTTTGAGCCACTGCAGCAGGGCCAGGGCACACCAGCCTGGACAGAGAGCCCTGTCCTCCACGGGCAGGAACAGACCACGCGTCCCTCACCCCTCCTGGGGCTCTCCCTGCAGGACAGAGAGCCCTACCCACCCTCCACGGGCAGGAGCAGACCCAGGTGTCCCTGGCCCCTCCTGGGGCTCTCCCTGCAGGTCACCCTCCCTTCCCACGGGCACTGACTGTCCCCATCTGACCTCCTCAGCTTGCCCTGCAGCTCCCGAGACCCGAGCCAACTTCCACCCGAGCTGACAAGAGGAACAGCAGACTCGAAGAAACAAGTCCATATATCTTTCAGGAAAAATCAGCCTCAGGGTAGAGCAAACCTCAAATCAGAGTGACATTGCTGGAAAGGCTTCAGCTCGAGCTCCGCTGCCATCTGCCTCCGCGGAGCACCGAGGCCCAACCAGCAGACAGAGCTCCTGGCCAGGCACAGCCACCCGAGCGCGCCAAGCCCGACGGGCAGAGCACACCAGGAGTGCCTGGCAGCACGCCGGGGAGCAGGGGGGGAGAGGGGTGATGTGAGGGGGATGGAGGAAGGCTGAGAGCACCACAGAACACAGGGGTCAGGACACCCCTGCACTGAGGCTCCCCAAAATCCTGTGTGGAGGAGATTCCAAAGCAAACAGCTCTGCTGTGGGTCAGCACAGAGCCACTGGAAAGGGGGAAACAGGCCTAAAGAAAGGCAAACCCTGCAGAGCCCAGGGGAGGCAGCCAGGCCGGGCCCGGCACGCCGGGATGGCCTCATCTGCAGATCTCCCATGGAAAAAGGGATAATCTAGATTTGACCTAGATGCTGCAATCTCTGCAAGTGCAGAGAAAACCCACTCGGTGCCCAATCCGAACACATGAGCAAGCAAACAAAGGCCCAGGATTCAGCAAACACATGCAGCTCATCCGAACGAAACCACGGGGCTGTACTGGGGAGCAGTTCTGCAAGGAACTGAGCCTTGGAAAAGTCCTTGCTGTCTGCTGTCCCACACCTCCTCCCACACTCCCTCTGCCTCACACAGAGCTCCCCACACAGCTCCCCAGGCTCCCACCCAGGCCAGGTGAGCCCACATGGCACTGCCAGGGCCCTGGGGCTTGGGGCAAGGCTCAGGTCTGAGCAGGTTCAGCGACACAGCCCTGATTGCTGCTGGAGGGTCACCTCCTCGGGACAGGGTGAGGGGCTCAGCCCCTCAGCCCCCCCAGGCTGTGACCTGCCTTTTCCCGAGTGAATTCAGACCCCACAAAGGCTTGAGGCAGAGGGTTGAAATCCAAGCCTCCCTGCTCTGCCAGGTCCCATCTCAGAGCTGACACACAGCGAGGGGGAAGAGCTGCTTCATTTCCCGAGTGCTGCTTTCACATGAGTCAGCTGAACTGTGCTCATGCTACGGCTCTGCCTAATGGCAGCATATTCCACTAGCTGGCAAGGAGAGAAGGGTCCCACTCAGAGACTAATCAGCTGGTTCCTACAAGAGTGTGTCCAGTAACAGCCACAACCACCACCCCGGGACAGCAGCCGGAGCAAACCACCCGTGTGGGACACAGACAGGGACACACGCGGCGACGGACGGAGCTGTGCTGGGCCCAGGCTGCTCCTG
>NW_008684660.1:17400-18564 GCF_000695815.1 Acanthisitta chloris | reverse complement strand
CTGCAGCAAACACTCCCTGTCCTCGTGGGCTGAGCTGCTGCTGCAGCCCGCCCTGGCAGCCTGGCACAGCTCCACACCACCCCTGGAGCTGCTGTGCCCATCGGGTGCCCCTCACAGTGCCCCATGGGTCTGATGGGACACCTCCCTGCTCCCTCCGGGCTGCACGCGATGGAATTTTCTGCCTCTGCCAAAGATCAGCAACCACAGAACGTCCTGAGTCGGAAGGGACCCCAGGGGGTTGGGGCTGGATGATCTCAGATCCATTCCAGTCCCTTCACACACCATGATGCTGCCCACTGACCCGAGCCCCCAGAGGGGACTCCTGCGGCTCCACACCCTGCCAGGACACAACTCCCGGTCCGCGTGGAGCTCCCAGAGCTCCCAGGGCTCAGGGAGCTGGGGAGGAGAGGGAAGGGGCCACGTCAGGCTGACTCTCCTGCAGCTCCTCCCGGGACTGGGGACCCGTTGCCATGGCGCTGGCAGCTCCTGGGGATGCTCAGGGGATGCTCAGGGGATGTCCCAGGAGCAGCACTGCCCCTCAGCCTCCCTGCCCCCGGCTCACCAGGCTGTGCTGCACACAAGGACGTTCCTGCTGCCTCTGAGCCAGGCAGGAAGATCTGGGGAGCGATTTCCATGTGCAGCTGTGCTGGGCTGATAAAACGACACCGAAATAGTGCAGTAAATTACAGTGACAGGATCCATCACCCTGCAGCCTGCACGTGCCGCCCGCCTGGGCTTTCTTCCCCGAACAAAGCACAGCTCTGCACAGCTAATGAGCACGTGGGAACGTTTCCAAGGGCAGGGAAAGCGCCGGAGCTCTATGACAGCTTTGGGGTTTATCCTCTCCTCAGCTCTGGGGCTGCTCCCTGTGCCCAGGGACAGCCAGAGCTGGCAGGGCACGGGGCAGAGCCGGCGCAGCACGGCAGGGACGGCTAAATCACACCACATCTGCTCACTGCCAGGGGCTGGCTGCAGGAAAATTACAGCCTGCAACCTCCCTGGCATTTTAGCACACTCCATGCCCCTCTCCCTGCCCCTCACTCACACTTGAGGAACTCCCACGCAACAGAAGGCTCAATTATTAAAAAAAAATAATCAAGTGAATCTCTCCTTCCTCCTAGACATGATCTCAGTTTGCCTCCCTCAGCCTTTGGTGCTTCCAGG
>NW_008684660.1:7625-17351 GCF_000695815.1 Acanthisitta chloris | reverse complement strand
CCACTGAGAGCAAGTCGGGAACAGAAATCTGGAGATGCTTGCAGAGCACAGAGGAGGCCTCAGACCCCTGAGTGGTGCCTGGCTGTTCTGTTCCAGCACAGTCTCCATTGGCCCCATCTGCTGGCAGGGATCAGGGCAGGGCTGAGCAGCAGAGCAGGCAGGGACCCAGGGGAAACACTGAGCATGGAGAAAACTCCTTTCCAGCCAGATCTGACACTGTACAAGGTGTGCAATCCATACCTGGAGACATCAGCACAACACCTGCTCTTTGTTGGTGGCTGTTTGCTAAGCATTTATTGATCTGTTAAGTGTTTCCTGTTTCAGCTGCAAGTCCCAGGACTGTAAATAGCTCCTGTGCATCCCTCTGCCAGCCTTTCAGAGCCTGGCTGAAGAACACTCGCTGAGTCCAAGCAGAGACACAGGTGACCCACAGCAGGACTAAGCTACAGGAAAGGAGCTGAGGCCATGCAGATGCCTTCAGTCCTCAGTCCCTTGAGAAGGAGCTTGATTTTTCCCCACAGATCCTTTATGGGATCAGCTGGAACCTCACTGCAGATTTCTCACAGAGAAACACCAGTCAGGTGCCTCCATGTCCTACTTCAATGTGTGTGCAGAAGAGACACCTCCATGGAGACTCACTCCCTCCCCACTCTGGGGAGAGGAGAACGCAGGGGAGGGAGGTGTGTGAAGCCACAGGACAACCTGCACCAGCAGTTTAACTTGGGTCACTTATGCTGACTGCCACAGCAAGAGAAGCCCCAAATGCACCTGATGCCACACAAACCACCACAGCAAAATCCCTCGTGGAGCCAGAGTTCCTAACCAGGCACTTACCTCCTAGGGGCCAGAAGGCCCAGCTCTCCTCCAAGGCTGAGGCCAGCCCAGACCGCAGAATTCTGAAGCTCACCAAACTGACATGTTGCTGTTAAAACTGTGCCTCACACTGGGTTTTTCTGAAGGAGGAGCTTAGTGTTCACCTTGCATCGAGCCATGATCTGCTTCCACACACAGCACACACAGCCTGGGGCTGCTGAATTATCCTCCAGTAACTGCACCTTGCAACTTCCAGAAAGGTCACCCCTCGATTCCTCAGCGGTTTGACATGAAAACTGAGGTCACCTGGGAGCAAGGTGTCCCCCTGCAGCTTTGTTCCACAAGGAGCTCATTAGCTCACCTCGCTGCGCTGCAGGAGCAGAGGCTCCAGGTTAATGGTGTGGCCCAGTGACCTCCAAAGGAGAGCAGTGTGCTCAGAGTGGCTGCAGGGCAGCAAACTCCTCCTGAGGAGCCACAGCTAATGATCCAGAACCACCTCGGGGGGGTGTGAGTGGCCCCACACATTAGCCCCAGCTCACCCGAGAGGAACCAGCCAGACTCAGCTCCTGGGGAAGTGTGCTGCTGTGTCCAGGGAAGAGAGCTGGAAGGGGTGATGAGCAGCCCAGAGAGCTGGGTGAAGCTCAGCAGCAGGGCAGGCAGGACACTGCTGAGAACAGGGAAGACACCTCTGAAGCACAAGGTCAGAGCCAGGCACCTACTCTGGTGGGAGGTGTCTGTGCCCAGGGCAGGGGTTGGGGCTGGTGATCTCTGAGCTCCATCCCAACCCCTTAACATACTATGATACTATAAACACCAAGCAGTGACCAAACTGCATCGTTCTGGGACTTGTGCAGCTTTGTCCATTTGGCAGGAGAGCCCAAAGAGAGAGCAGAGGCAGTTTAAGAAACTTGAAGTGAGTTTTCAAGGCAGCGAGCTATGCTGTACCTTCTGCAGGAAGAGGACAATCCTCACAAGCATCTTGGCATGCAGATCCTCCAGGGTGAAGAGGGTCCGAGGAGTGCGGATGAAGATCTTGGTCTTGCCGTACGCCACGTCGTGCTGGAAGCCATGGCACTCTATGAGCTTCTTCACAGCATCCTTGTCTGAAGGCAGCTCGTGGTTTGGCCACGTGAATTCTGAGATCATCTTGTACCTGCAATTACAAGGTACAGTTGACAGATGTAAACCTGTCGTGGATGTTCTCAGAAGGCCAAGTGCCAACAAGGAGCAGTTATGAGCTAAATCCTAATCAAATAGATTATAGATACAAGTTCCTCAAGGCACTTGGTAGGAATCACAATCTCAAACTACAAGGGGAACGAGCGCAGAGGTGTGACTTGGTGAGACACTGGACAAGAACATCAGGAGGAGTTTGCCTGGTCAGCACCAAGTGGATGCAACATGACAAACCTCAGTGTTGGCTCCTGCAGACTTGGCAGTTCCAGAATTTAGAGGGGAAGAAGTATTACAGACACATTTAATAGGGTCATGGTAGTATCCCTTTTTCAGACTTCAGTTCTGAAGTCCAGGAGTTTCCTCCCACATAGTGTCTGTGTGCATCGTGTGCCTCCCCAGGCACACCTCATGTCTGCCTCTCCCTGGAGCAATCAGTGCCCAGAGAAAACACGGGTTAATTAGCTCAGGTGCTAGGGTTGTGCTCTGGGGAGGAACCTCCTTACTCATTCCTGCAGCAGAGTAACAGCCAATGGATGGGAGCAGACAAAGCTGAGCCTGAGTGGCACACACACCTCGACACTCGTCTACTGCCCCAGAACCAGAGTGACCTGGGGCCCTCTGAGCTCGTGTTTCACCTCTCCCAACAGCTGATTCCAACACTGACACCCCCAGAGAGAGGAACACCAGCCCAGAGACTTCACTCTGGGGCTGAGGTGAATCCCACACCTGTGGGACTGATTGTCTCATTGCGAGGGTGGAGCTGTCCTGCCCAGAGCTGGACAGCAGCAGGATCCTTCTCACCTGTGCAGGAACTTCTCGTAGGTCTGGCGGTAGGCAAAGCCGGCGCGGCGCACGCGCACGTTCTCCAGCAGCCCCAGGTACTCCACCTGGTGCCGGCAGCGCTCCTCGTCGAACAGCTGAGGGGACTTCTTGTCGTTGGGCTTGATGCAGCGCACGTAATAGGGCTCCTGAGGGACAGAGCAGAGCCAGGGCAGCACACAGCTCTGCCCTGCACAGCACCCAGCCGTGAGCACACCGGGCACCACAGCAGGGTGGGCTGCTTGGCAGGAGTCAGAGGTTAAAAGAGAAATGGCAAGTGTTAGGAGCCGCAGGGACACGACAAGGAGCAGTGGGGAGAAATTGAAAGAGGGAAATCAGATCTCAGGAAGACATTTTCCCTGTGAGGGTGGTGAGACACTGGCCCAGGCTGCCCAGGGAGGCTGTGGCTGCCCCAACCCTGGCAGTGTTCACAGTGTTCCCTTGGGAAGGAGGAGAACCTCCAGCATGAGACAGAACAGCCTGAACAAGCACCTGCCAGAGGTGTCCTCAAACTGGAGGTGAACTGGGTGCACTCCCAAGGTCCCTTCAGCCCCATTTCTATGATCTGGCTATGATTTGGCCTTGTTTCTATGATTTTAGGTCACTTACCTAGTCTCAGGATAATACGAAAGGCCCAAAATTGCTATTTCCCTTCAGTACCACTGCAGAAACAGGATCATCCTCGACTATCCTGGTTAGCCCTGACACAGCCTGGAGCTATGCAGCACTCTGGACAGGCCAAGGCGTGGAGGCCCTGGAAAAGCAGGGACTCCTACCCTAAAAGCTGCTACAAGCCACTGGATCTCCTGGGCAGCTGGACTGACAGAGATAAGGAGTGCCTGGAAAACACTCTCAGGCACAGGTGGATTGCTGGGGTGTCTGTGCAGGGAAGGAGTTGGACTGGAGATCATCTACCAGTGCAGTTACAGTGCAATTAAAGCCTCTCAGCCACGACAGCTCCTCAGATAAATTCTAAAGCAGATTATTCCATGCCTCCACCCCCCCCAGCCCCAGCTCTTCAGGGGATAATTATGCAGCTCCCATTCTTGCACTAGGAGGCTGTCAGGCCTGAGAGCTGCAGATTAGACAGGGAAGAGCTGAGATGCAGAGACACAAAGGCTCTGAAAGCTCTTTAGATGCCTAACTGCAACTGATTTCATTTCTTTCAATCAAGCTGAGTGATTTTTAGATTGTTAAGTGTTCAAAAGAAACCAAACCGGTTTCCAGTCATTGCACCTTAAACAAACTCCTCCTTGAGAGGCTTCTTTTCCACAGTGTATAGCTCATGAGGTGAGGGCAGGGACAGGGCACAGGAGTGACAGATTGGTGCTGTGGTGACACTGTGGGTCAGCAGAGATGAAGCCTGTCAGCCTGGAAGGAGAGGGGAGGTGTGCAAGGGAGTCAGACAAAAGGAGCTACAGAGGAGGGGGAAAAGCAAAGACAAAAGGAAGAGATGTACATCCAGAGAGTTGCCAGAGAAGCTCATCATTTACAGCTACAGGACTCCTCGTGTCCAGATTCAAAAGCAAAGCCACCCAAAGTATTCCATCACAGAGAAAAGACCCGGAGAGAACAGCAGAGGCAGCAAACATGCCTGGGGAACAGGGAATGGCACATGGCACCCCCTAAAGCCATGGGGTTCTCTTCCAACAGCAAACCAAGCAAAACAAGAGCACTTTGCTCTGTCTCTCAGAGGTGACTCTGGGTGTAGGTCTGGAGGATTACAGCAGGACAGAGACCCCAGCACTGACACCCAGCACTGCCTGCCCACGCTGGGCAGCCCTTCCCATCACACGAGGTGCTGCCAAAGCAGTGCCAGCTCTGTAAAGCTGCACTGCTGAGTGAGACAAAGGGCTGCCCCCTCACCCTCACAGCAGAGGGGAGGGAAGGAGGAGCTCATGCAGCTCTGCCTGCATTTCCCAGCAGACAGTTGGCACTGAAAGCCAGAGAGGTCTCTCCACCACAAACAGCATCCTCTGGGCCTTCTGCCAAAGATCTTTGCTATAGAGAATTGTTTATTTGGGATGGTAATTATTACCTAAGACAGACTGGCTTTGCTGGGAGGGAAGATACACTGGTGACAGAGGGAACAAAAACACACCTGCGTGGGCATAGCAGGTGACCCTGCCACGAACCATTCCCAGGCTGAGCTCAGTGCCCCCACGGGCAGCAGTGCTGGGAAGCTGGGAGTCCCCTAGGGGAGGCTGCACCCTCCTCATCAGCATTGGGGGCTGATTTGGAAACACAAGTATTTACCTTCAGCGTCAGGTTGTCCACTAGTGCAATCATGGAGTTTTTGAACAGAGCAGCAGCTGTCAGAGGTCTCTTGGTGACCTCAGTGATGCTCAGTTTCCCCTCAGGCCACATCATCTTCAACACAGGGTTGGAGCTACAAGAGAGTCTCTTTAACTGCACAGTCTAACAGCACTTCCACTCCACCCTCACCAGCTCCTGCCCAGCCCCACTGCTGTGTCCAGCTCACGGCGCATCGGCCAAACCACTGTGACACTGCTGGGCACAATGTCTCCTGCTTTTAAGGGCAACTTCAAGCTTACAACTGAATATTCTGGAAAAACAACAGGCACGTTCTGTGTTCAGACCAAGATGTGCAGGAATGGGCCAGTGAAACCCCCAGGGGTGATGCACCCAGAGCAGGGCCTGGTCTGCCTCACTGACACAGCATCTTCCTGTGGAACCACTGACCTGATTTCAGGCTGTATTTCTGCACCACTCGACATATCTGAAGCAATTTGTACACTTTAGCCTATATCTTTGAAGGGTTGAGGCTGAGGTAAACTGGCCCTGATGGATGGCCAGGGCTGAGGAACACACAAAGCTGAGTGCAGTCACAGCAAACCAAGGGCCAATCCATCACGGGCCCTGACGTGCTGGGAGTGCTGTCTGGGAACAGGCCCTGGCAGAGGCTTCACAGACAACAGGCTAAACTTAATAAAACCTCTGCACAGCCAATATTTCACAAGGTTCTTGGTCAACGGGAAGTCCTGAGAAGAGGAACAGGCAGATGTTCAGGGGAAGCACAGTGGGCAAACACCACAGGGCTGCAGAGCCCAGGGAGCAGCTGCCCACGCAGCCCCTGAGAGCTGCACACAGGCCACAAAGCAGCCAGAGCGTGTTTGGTGCCAGCTGCGAGGGCAAACAGCTCTCTGCACACTCACACACATTGTGATGGGATTTCAGATGTGCCTCTCAAAGGCAATTCTCACTTGCACAACATGTGATGTCAGGGTTTGCGTTTTTCACACCACTGCACAGAGAAAAAGGATTCAAAGCTATTTGCCCATTTTCCTCTACACCTCCTTCCCAAGCAGGGAGCTCTAACTGGGGCCTCTGCTGCCTGTGGCTGACCCACAGCACTCAGTGCCTCTAGCAGTGACTGCAGCCAGAGCAGAGGGCACATCTGCACTGACCCAAACACCAGGTGAATGACCCATCAGGTAATCTCTGCACTGTCTTGTTGCACAGTTAGCTGGTTTCAAACATACACTCAAAATTCAGCTCAATTAAAGGCTGTACCAGAACCAAAACAACCTGTACAGAGTAAGGACCTTGACCTGGAAAATCGACCCAACAGCCTTTGAGTCATGGTGGGTGGACAGAGATCGAACCCCAGAGCAATGTGGTTATCCACAGGGCAGCACCAGGAACACCTCAGTCTCTGCCAACATCCACTCCACCAATTCTGACAAATCAGATCAAAATTCCCCTCAGTAACACTCCTACCTGTTGTACATGAGGCGCTTGAAGTCTTGGAATAAAGTGTCCTTGTTCTTGTCGATAAATCCAGTGACTGAGTAACTGAGAAAAAGGGAAACAGAGGTAACTGCAGAGAAGCAAAGTGCTCTGAACTGCTGGATCCCTGCACTCCCACGGGTACAGCAGGTGCTCTGCCCCCAGCCTGGCACCAGCTGCTGCCCGAGCTCTGGTGACACTGGATCCAGGAGCAGCACACAGCCTCCACGTCCAGGACACCTCCACCAGCCCAGGCTGCTCAGAGCTCATCCAGCCTGGCCTGGAGCACTCCAGGGATGGAGCAGCCACAGCTGCTCTCCCTTTAGACTCTGCGGGCACAGGAACTCCTGAACCCCTGAATGACTCCAGTGATATTCCAAACGGCTTTCTCAGCAAACATGTGCACCTTCCAGTGCACACACTGCTGCAGCTTCCCAAGCCTCCCTGCCCTGACCCCTGTGCTTTAGGCCTGCTCAGACCGACTGGAGAACTCAAGAGCCAGAGCTATATAACCCCCCTAACCAGATGTCTAAACCCAATTTTATTAGCTCCCCATTGCCTTCTTGCACAGACAGTGCTGCCTCCTTCCCTGCTCTCCCCTCAGCCCTCCCACGCCTGTCCCCCCAGGCACCAATCCCACCCTGCAGAGCAAGGCACCAGCACAAGGGGTAACTGATAAGCAAGTGCTGCACTCTGCAATTGTGTGACAGCTATTCTGGCTCGATCCAGAAGCAGCAATAAATCAGAATATTGTACCACTTCAGAGCTGGGGAAGAGACAGAAATAGAAGGTGCAGCTTCAGTTCTGAAAGGAACTCACATGACATCTCCTGCGTAGTGCTTGATCCGAAAGTCCCTGTCGAACTCCAGAGTCTTGTCAGTGGCACAAAGCTGCAATGCATTCACACACGTTAAAATATCACCCCTGGGTGGGCAGCAGGGTCACCCCTGGATTCCCAAGGAAGAGTAAGATGCCCTCAAAAACAGCGCTGAAACTAGAGTTACCCCATGTTGCATCTGCACGTGCAGGTGTGAGATGGTTACAACACTCACCCTAGTCTGTAATGCATTATAAGAGCCTATAATTCTACTAGAAATTGATGTTGTCTCACAACACCATGATGCAGAGATGCATTGCACCCGGGACTTAACTGATGACTTTTTTAAGTCTTCCTTTCTATTTTCCCAGTGTCACTGCTCAGCGAAGAAATGAGGCAATCAAATCTGACAGGACAATTGCCCTGTCCTCAGTCACTGTGCTCACCTGACACCCCTCAAACAGGGACCCCCTGCAGCTCACACGAGTATCTAAGCTGTGGAATTCTTTGCCAGTTGGAAAAAAAACCAACCCACCAAGGACACCAGCCCTGGGTCAGGAGGTTCCTGGGCTGCAGATCACTGGAGACTGGGAGTGTGTCACCTTATCATTACGTACTTGTCCCATGCTGTTCTCTCTTTTCCAAGCTACTACTGCCCAGTGCCTTGGAAGACACAACATCAGGTGGACTAGGCATGGGTTGATGTGACTGATGCTCTTCCCTCACAATCTCTTTGCTGAGACTGATGCTCTCCACAACCTGAAGACTTAGCCATTCATTCACTGCACTTGAGCCTTCCAAAATGTAACACCACCAGAAGAGGTTGAGAAGATGAGGGACAGTGGCTGAGAAGTCCCCCAGAACAGCGTGGCTGCAGCCCCAGATCAGCAGCAGACAGGCAGGCAGGGACAATCCAGCCTGTTTCCCAGTGTTCCCCAGTACTGCCCCAGTGTGCTCGGCCTGCACCAGGCAGCACTCTCAGCCAGGTCCAGCTCGAACTAGGACACTACTATTTAGGGCAGTGCAGCCCCCCAGAGCTCATCCACAGAGCCAGTGTGCAACATGCTCTGCAGGGGAGCAGTGGAGCATGAACTGGGCTGCAGGGTGGGAGCTCTTCCCACAACATGCACTTTAACTCCTTAGGAACAGCTGTGTCTGCACGGAGCCACTGCAGCGTGCAAAGGCAAACTCTGAGAGCAAATCAAGCCCTTGGTATTAAAACATGTCAGAAGAGGCTGAGCTGGACAGCTCAGGCTTCCTGCAGCCTCAGGGGGGACTGAGGAAGAGCTCTGAGGTGCTGGGCAAGGTGCTGTAACGGGGAGATGTGATGGGGGAGGCAAAATAACGGTGATGCTGAGAGTTGTATGGGTCAATGTTTCCAAGGCTCTATCGATTCAAGCAGAAATCCAGGCAGACCATTACCCCCTCACAACCAGGATTTATGGCAGGATTCCTTGCTTCCCTCTCAGTCCGTGCAGTTTCTGACCACGCCACCTCCTGCTGAGGAGTGCTGCAGCTGGCAATGTTGTCCTCTGCTGTCTCCTTGCTGTGCAGGCCCTCCCCAAGGGAAGGACTCCAGCAGATCCTATATTCTTTTCAATTTTCATTTCATAGGCTCCCAGACACTCTGGGGAATTCTGTCTGCACCCCAGGAGCACCAGCTCCCTCCATGCTGCACCTCTTCCCTGAGCACACGTGGGCCCAAGGACAGAACACAAACCAAGCTCCTTTCCCTGTCAGCTCCCACCCCTGACCACACAGCTCCAGGACTGGACCATCCCCACCCTATCCCCTGCAGAGGATTCAGGCTCCATCCCCCCAACATTCCCAAGCTTTAGCACTACCAAAGGAAGCAGCTTGGAGCAGCACAGAGGCCCAGACTAGGCCTCAGACCACACTGTTGTCAGGTGAGATTTCTCAGACTGTAGTGTCTGCAGACACAGGGGATCTGGGCCAGCCCTGCAGGTGAGATCTCTGCTTCTCTCCCTCCGGGGTGTGTGTGGCAGGTGAGCCCTCAGGTGTGCTGCAGCCACCTCTGGAGGAAGGAGTGGCTCTGGGTGATTCTCAGCCCGTGTTTATTCCTATCCCAGGCAGCTCCATTGTTTGTGCTGGGCCCCCCCAGAGGGAGCCTTTAGCACACATCTTACACAACCAGGCTCACTCGTGTTTCTGACCTACATAGAATCCTGGGCTGGGTGGGAGGGAGAGCCGTGGATTGCAGACAGCACTTCTGAGCAGAGACACATCAATAAATTAGAGGCTCTGATTTGATTAGTTGGTGTGACAGATTCTCAGATTAATCAGGCGGGTGCCCGTTCTGCAATCTGCTGCCAAGTGAGGACAGACAAAGC